>NC_057732.1:51784706-51812362 GCF_004010195.1 Chiloscyllium plagiosum
GAAGGCGGTGCTGAGTCTGAGGGTTGGGACTGAGAAAAGGTGGGGGGAGGGGAAATGAGGAAGCTGGAGAAATCTGCATTCATCCCTTGTGGTTGGAGGATTCCTAGGCGGAAGATGAGGGGCTCTTCCTCCAGGCATCGTGTTGCCATGGTCTGGCGATAGAGGAGGCCAAGGACCTGCTTGTCCTTGGCGGATTGGGAGGGGGGGGTTAAAGTGTTCAGCCACGGGGCAGTTGGGTTGTTTGGTGTGGGTGTCCCAGAGGTGTTCCCTGAAACATTCCGCAGGTAGGCAGTCTGTCTCCCCAATGTAGAGGAGACCACATTGGGTGCAGTGGATACAGTAAATGATGTGTGTGGAGGTGCAGATGAATTTGCAAGGATATGGAAGGATCCATTGGGGCCTTGGTGGGAGGTGAGGGGGGAGGTGTGGGCGCAAGTTTTGCACTTCTTGCGGTTGCAGAGGAAGGTGCCAGGAGCGCCCAGACCTCCCCCCTCATTTCTCTCCAAGGCCCCAAGGGATCCTTCCATATCCATCTGAAATTCACCTGCACCTCCACACACATCATTTACTGCATCCGCTGCACCCGATGTGGCCTCCTATACATTGGGGAGACAGGCCGCCTACTTGCAGAACGTTTCAGAGAACACCTCTGGGACACCCGCACCAACCAACCCAACCGCCCCGTGGCTGAACACTTTAACTCCATTATATAACTTAATTATATTCACTGGCCCCAAAGTGCTCCCCCACTGACACGTCAGTCACCTGCACTGCCTTCTTTCCCAAGAATAGGTCAAGTTTGCACCTTCTTTAGTAGGTACATCCACATGCTGAATCAGAAAATTTTCCTGTATTAAGAAATTCCTCTCCATCTAAACCTTTAACACTATAGCAGTCACAGTCTATGTTTATGGGAAAGTTAAAATCCCCTACCATAGCCAACCTATTATTCTTACAGATAGCTGAGATCTCCTTACAAGTTTGGTTCTCAATTTCCCTCTATTAGGGGGTCTATAATACAATCCCAATAAGGTGATTATCCCTTTCTTATTTCTCAGTTCCTACCTTGTCCCTGCCTGCCCTGACTGTTTGACTCACTTCTGTTCACAACTGTACCACTCTCAGATTGATCTCTTTCCTCTCTATCTCCCTGGGCGCACCCCCCCCCCCCCACCCCACCTTACTAGTTTAAATCCTCCAGAGCAGATCTAGCAAATGATGCTGCCTTCCTGAATGATTTGGAAGATATAGTGTTCTTACTAGTGGAATCCAACCATCAGGCACCATGGGTGGCACGGTGGCTCAGTGGTTAGCACTAATGCCTCACAGCGCTGGGGACTTGGGTTCAATTCCCACCTGTTTTGTGTTTGCACATTCTCCCTTTGTCTGTGTGGGTTTCCTCTGGGTGCTCCGGTTTCCTCCCACCATCCAAAGATGTGCAAGTCAGGTGAGTTGCCATGCTAAATTGCCCAAAGTGTTTGGTGCATTAGTTGAAGGGAAATTGGTCTGGGTGGGTTGCTCTTCGGAGGTCGGTGTGAACTTGTTGGGCAGAAGGGCCTGTTTCCACACTGTAGGGAATCTAACATTTCAATAGAACTAAAGTCATCTCAAGTATACCATCAAATTCTACTCCTGAGTGTAAATATCACAGTGTCTACTCAAACACAGCTGTCTCTGAGGCTGCAGTGCTCAGCCCGACATTGCCAGGAGGCATCGCTACCTCCAGCTAGGCCAGTTGAGTGCCTGACTGAATTCACAAACTCTGTACAAACCGGATCAAGCCTGCTCCCTATACTCAGATTCACATGCCCTTCCCTCCCAGTTCATTCACTTCAACAGCATTTCACCAACTGGCTTCCTTTCAGAAATGTTGGCAGGAACTGCTGGAAAACTGGTAACATTTATCCTCAACAGAACAGAATGTCAGATCCCTTAGAGTTTCTATTTCTGGGCAGAGTTGCAATTATTGCCAAATTTCAGAAATTCCCCACTTGCCTCATGCAATATGCTTTTTGACAATAAATGGTAATATTGTTATGATATTGGTATTATCTTAATGTCATTTGGTATTTCAAATTATCTAGCTTTACCGCGAGCCTACTTAGTGGTAATGCAATAGCTTTCAAAATCAGAGCAGAGACTACAGCAGAGACTCTGGACTATATTCATTGGAAAAGCCCTTTCAGATATGCGCCCTAAACAGTATTAAAGTTTAATATTCTAACCCCTTTAATGTCCAGTCACGGACAGCAATCAGATTAAAATGCACATGTACAATTTAAACAATGGATTAATATAACTACTCGCCATCAGTTTGACAGATGAGATAGTTTGAGTGTAGGTGCAAGTATTTTCTGAGTGACAGTTTGAGTTGTCAGTTGCTTTCCACACATGTTCTAGTGAATGCTGAAAATTCATTCAGATAAACTGCAAGGGGGGATGCAGAATTAATGTGACCAGAATGTTAATCCAGACATCATGGGGTCATGGGTTCAAATTCTAACTTGGAATCTGGGTGTGCATGTCCTCAGATCACTGAAGGTGGCAGCACAGGTAGATAAGGTAGTCAAGAAAAGCTTATGGCATGCTTGCCTTCATTGCAAGGGGCATTGAGTATAAGAATAGGCACGTAATGCTGCAGTTTTATAGTTGGGTCACACTTGGAATATTGTGTACGGTTGTGGATGTTTTGGAGAGGGTACAGAAAAGGTTTACCAGGTTGTTGCCTGGTATGGGGGATTTTTGCGATGTCGAAAGGTTGGATAGACTGAGTTTGTTTTCACTGGAATGCAGGAGGTTGATGGGCAACCTGATGGAAGTTCATAAGATTGTGAATGGCCTGGAGAGAGTGGGAAGTATGAGGCTTTTTCCCAGGGTGCAGGGGTCAATTATTTGGGTACACAAGTTCAAGGTGCAAGGGGGGAAGCTTAAAAGAGATGTGAGAATACATCTAAACATCAAACACACAAAAAATAGGATTGTTTGCACAGTTGCTTCAAGTATATTTTCCCACAATGTACTAACATTTTTGATTAAAATGTTTCACATTTGAATGCTTGATTAGTTGAGTTACATTTCAGAATTAAGTTGGGATTGATGCACATTCAATACAAATCTTACAAAGGGACTGGATCCACGGATACATGCTGCTGATGAATGTGAAGCAAGATTTTCTCAATTAAATGAGTATTTTCAAAAATGATTTGAACTTCTCCCGAAAAGACTTGTACAAAAGTCCAAGGGCGGAATTTTACAGAGTAGGTTGCTGACAGAATGGGGGTTGAATTAAATGTAATGGATTCGACAGCAATGATTACAACTTGGTAACAGGCTTGGTTAAGAATGTGCAAGTGTCTTTCAGACCAGGTCGATGTATCAGAATCAGAAAATGGGCTGAGAATTACAAGAAAGTGCACTATGTACATGCACTGGTGATGATTTTTCAAATATTTCCATCATGTTCACTCACATATCAACTAAATTTGAATTATGCGTCACCTTACGCTTTAAACCAATACTGCTCCCTGTACTTTGAGATCCCAGCTTGGAGGATCAGGTTGTGGCTGTTTGCACAGACACTGTCCTGAGTCTGTTTGCTCCCTTATTACTAAGTAAGGCTTTTCAACTCCACATGAGCTATAGCCCTGCTTCATTTACATATACAGAGAGTAGGTTACCACAGACAGCTCTCTAGTTTAATGCCCAAGACTTCCCTCTTCACATACTCATTCTAGACATCTCTCTTCTGATGTTAGACGATGTGTTCAGTTACATCATGACATACATGAATCTCATTATACCACCAATAAAATTAAAATCACTTCATTGTTGCAGGAAATAATTCTAATAGCCTTCCTGGCTAAATAACTGAAGAATGAGACCGCCTTGTCGCCTTCTGATAGTAAAGTCTCAATTCTCTTTCCACCATCACCTCCACCCCACCCATTGGTATGGTGTTGTCCAACAGATCGTTGACTGCCCATAGGTGTGACTGTGTGATCAAAGCTAATTAACCATGGGCAATTTTCATATAAAGCTTTTCACTTATTTATACAATACAAGTAAATGTACTTGGCTTGTACATTTACTCACTAACATCTCCCACCATTGAGTAACCAAGCAAATAAAGCAACACAATGCCCCCAAAACAATCATACTACTTTTTAACCATACTATTTCATCAGTTATTATTGAAGACAGTTAAAATACATGTGCATACACTGTGCAAATAGGAGTATTCAGATCACAGTCGACTCAGTTAGGAACAGAAAGGAAGCCATTCAGCCCTTTCAATCCTGTTCCATATCCAATATGATCATGGTTAGTCGTCCCCCTCATTTTGTCTCATATCCTATCATTTCCTTGACCAAGTAAAACCTATCAACCTCAGATTCAAAATGTACAATTAGTATCAACTGCCATTTGTGGATGAGAGTTTCAAACTCCTACCACTCTTTGTGTGATAAAGTGTTTCCAGATTTCACTCGTGAAATTTCTGGCTCTAATTTTTAGATTCTGTTCCTTATTTCTCAGTTCCCAATTTGGAAGAATTTTTTTCCCAGTCTACCACAAACGTTAAGCTTAATATCTTGAAAACTTTGATCAAATCCCCCTTTAATCTTCCAAGTGCCAGGATACAGAACCCTAGTTCCCAAGGCCCTCTTCATGATGTAACCCAGAGTCTAGCCATCATTCTGATAAATCAACACTCCCCATTCCATCAAGACTGATATGTTCATTACAAGTTATGGTGCTTGTGACTACACACAGTACACCAGGTGTGGTTTATTGAGGGCTTTATATAGCTGTGGAATTGCTTCTACCCCTGTTTATTTTATTCCTCTGTAATGGAGTATCAAATTTGATGATCAGAAATTAAGTCAGTCATATCTGAATCCTCAGTTCAAATAGGTCATCCAGTATATCTGCTTAATATCTAAAGAAGTAAAGAAACAAAAAAGACATAAATGAAAACCTCTACCATTTCCTTTTCTATTCTTCTTGAAATATTAACCATACATGCTTGATAATCTAATCTTTTTTTTTCCAACCTAATGCATTGGACAACATTCCACAAGAATCTTCAATCACCCTGAATCTTTACCTTCCCCTAAGAACTGAAGATGCTCTTAGAAATGTAGAAAATACAAACAGGAGTAGGCCATTCAGCCCTTCCAGCCTGCTCTACCATTCAATATGATCATGGGTGATCATCCAACTCAGTCCCCTGTTCGTGCCTTCTCCCTCAGACCCTTCAATTCCATTAGCCCTAAGAACTATATTGAACTCCTTCTTGAAAACATGCAGTGTTTTGGCCTTAATCGCTGTCTGTGGCAGAGAATGTCACGGTTCACCACTCTCTGGATGAAGAGATTTCTCCTCATCTCAGTCCAAAATGACCTCCCACTTATCCTTAGTCTGTGATGCCTCGTTCAGGACTCTCCAATGATTGGAACCGCCATTACATTTACCCTGACTAGTCTGGTTAGAATGTTATGGGGTTGTGTGTGTCATAGTCATACAGTATGAAAACAGACCTTTCGGTCCATCTGATTCTCTGCCAAGCTCTTGTCTGCCTTGGCTGTTTGACTTGCACCCCTTATCTACTGTACCAGATCCATCTAATTCTTCAAAACTCCAGAGTTTTCTAATTTGTTGTACCACAGTGCTGCCAGACAAACATTTCATCACTTGCATTTGTTCAGAGTACACCCTGCTGAGATCTTTAGCAGATTCAGGATCTGCTGTGTGTGTCATTTTGCCATTCACCCATAACCCCTGCGCTCGGTGAACCACAATCGCTCATAGATAAAAGCAGTGTCTGGATTATAAAATTCTCAAGCTTGTTTTCAAATCCATCCATGAGCATGCCCCTCCCTATCTCTAATGTCCTCCAGCCCACAAACCTCATAACTCTCCACTAATTCTATCCATCTCCAAGTTCTACTATTGGTGGCCAAGCTTACAACCACCAACAGCCTCTCAGTGTACTGTTGGGGATTCTCTTCCAACACCTCTCTGTGTGCTCTCTCTTTCTTCTCTAAGACATTCCTGAAACCCAATGTCTTTGACCAAGTTTCAGACTCCTCCACTGATTTCTCTTTATGTGGATCCCGTGAAGAACCTTGGGCTACATTCAACTCTACAAATACAAATTATTATTATTGCTGCCCAATACTGTATTTACATTTCATCATTGGACTTCCATCAGTGGACATTTTTAAAAAAATTCACTCCTCGACCGGTCCCAGCATTTATTTCCAGTCCCTAGTTAACCCCTTGAGAAGGTGGGGGTGAGCTGCATTCTTGAACTGCTGCAGAAGTGTGGTGTGGATTGACCCACAATGCCCTTCGGGATGGAATTCCAGGATTTTGACTCAGTGACAGTGAAGGAATAGCGATATATTTCCAAGTCAGGATGGTGAGAGGTTTGGAGGTGAACTTGCAGGGGGTGGTGTTCCCATGTACCTGCCTGCCCTTGTCCTACTAGATGGAAGTGGTCATAGGTTTAGAGGTGATAGATATAATTGGAAGGCTACTAGGTAGTAAAGCAGCAGTTTACAGCTTCTAATTATTTTTAAATATGTACTCCTTCACTTCACACTGTTCATCCACACATCTATTAAGACAATAGTACCAGAACATATAAAAAAACTTCACAAATAGCCAGACACAGTTTTGTAATATGCATTATCATAAGAATGACAGTGGACAAAGTATCTACAAAAACATCCAACAAAACATAATCCAACCAACTCATCTTGAACACTGCTGTAAAGAGGGTCAGAACCAAACTAGGACAAGGTAACTACCTAGTTCAGAGTACAATTACATGCTGTCTTCTTAATTTCCCCTTGGAAGTATGATCCATATGATCACACACCATGAAAGTTGAACGTTGCTGAGAAAAAGTCTGGATTTTACTTTTTGGTGTTACATAAGGATCCAGATCTGAAGCCACTTTAGGAAAATACTATGGGCACCAGCTTTGCAAAGGGGAGCTGTGGAAAAACACAGAGAAAGACCAGCTTTTCCTTACTGCCTTCTCTATCTCAGAGTCAGAGAGGGTCATAGAGATGTACAGCATGGAAACAGACCCTTCCGTCCAACGCGTCCATGCCAGCCAGATATCCCAAACTAATCTAGTCCCATTTACCAGCACATGGCCCATATCACTCCAAACCCTTCCTATTCATATACTCATCCAGGTGCCTTTTAAATGTTGTAATTGTACTCGCCTCCACCACTTCCTCTGGCAGCTCATTTCATACATGTACCACCCTCTGCGTGAAAAAGTTGCCCCTTAGGTCACTTTTATATCTTTCCCCTCTCACCCTAAACCTATACCCTCTTCCAACAGTGGCCTAACCAATGTCCTGTACAGCCTCAACATGACCTCACAACTCCTGTACTCAATGCTCTGACCAATAAAGGAAAACATACCAAACGCCTTCTTCTCTATCCTATTTACCTATAATTTCATTTTCAAGGAACTATCAACCTGCACTCCAAGGTCTCTTTGTTCAGCAACACTCCCTAGGACCTTACCATTAAGTGTATAAGTCCTGCTAAGATTTGTTTTCCCAAAATGCAGCACTTTGCATTTATCTAAATTAAACTCCATCTGCCACTTCTCAGCCCATTGATCAAGATCCCATTATTACCTGAGGTAACCTTCTTTACTGTCCACTACACCTTCAATTTTGGTGTCATCTGCAAATTTACTAACTGTACCTCTTAAGCTCATATCCAAGTCATTTATATAAATGATGAAATGTAGTGGACCCAGCACTGATCCTTGTGGCACTCCACTGGTCACAGGCCTCCAGTCTGAAAAACCCTCCACCACCACCACCCTCTGTCTTCTACCTTCGAGCCAGTTCTGTACCCAAATGGCTAGTTCTCCCATGAGATCTAACCTACTCAAATGCCTTACTGAAATCCATATAGATCACATCCACTGTTCTGCCTGCGAGCAAATGGAAGACAAATCCCTTTAATACTCATGGAGTTAGGGATTAACAATGAAGGCTACATTAACAGCAAGAAAACTCAAGCTGCAACAAGGAAAAGCTCATAAGGTGTTTCTTTCTGTCCAATTGCCGTCCTGCCTGCTTCAGAAACCTAGACAATCAATCAGTAAAGATCTGTGGGAAACAAACTGGAATCTTTTGAAATGTGGATGCTAAGACATCTGTTTAAAATTTGCCTAAGAAGAAGAGGTGTTTGAGATTGCAATGGCAACAATGAGCTCTAAAAAGTGGCAGCAAAAACAGAAAATGTCAGTATTTCCATCGTTTGATCAGAGTTGAGAAGCTACAGAGATCCATTTTGGAGAGCAAAGTAGAGGGCAGCGGGAGGTGGAGCTGGTCCTGATGTAGTTGGATGACAGATATCACAGGGCAGTTGTAGAAACGAGCAGGATATCATCATCTGGGAGGTTTGTATATGACCCTGACTTGACATCAAAGGTGGAGATCCTGGACTTTAATGGGAGGGTTAAGTAAAGGTTTCCCTCGGACAGGGAGGGTCCTGCTGAGAAAAGCTGTCAGCTGAGCTGGAAAGAAAAATACTGACAGAAGCCAAACCTGATCATCTCATGTCTGTAGTAAACCTTTCTCTCTCATATAATCACCAACAATTACTGTGCTTTACAGTCAGAGTAATAAACTTGCAACCTGGACAAGATACTCAAACCTGAACTGTGAGGAATCACCTAAAATGTAATCGGGTTCCTTACAGTAAGTCAACCAGAATTGTAGTTGTTAAATAAAAAAAGTTATTGAAAAAGTTATATAAGCATTTCAATTAGTTGTTAATTAAGATATCACAACTTAAAATACAAGTACAGGTCGTTCTCCTATAACGTGATGGTTGTGTTCTTGTGTGACCCCACGTTATAGAAAAAAAATCGCTCTTTAGAAACAGCACTTCAAATGCTAGTGCTGTAATCACGTTACAGCCAATTCACATTTTAGATACAGCAACCCCAATTCATCAACTGTGTTACAGTGCGTTGACGAAACGCGCGCTATAGCAGCATGACCTATGGGCGAGAGAATGAAATGTTTGGGCAATTTTCAAAACATATTTAACTCTGCTGTCTGGTCACTTTACTCGTGGTGCTCAGAGTTCCATATCCATCAAACTTTTTCGGCTGTGACTTAGTTTGGTCCAGAATGTAATGTATTTAGAGAAAGGTAAAAGAACATCTGCAGGAACAGACAACATTTGATATGTCACATTAATTTGCTCAGTCACAGTGCCTCTAAAACCTGTGCTGACTGCTGTACGTGACTGGCCCATTTTGTAGCTAAGCTGTATCCCTGACGGTGCAATCCTGCAACCAGTTCCATGTCTTTTTAGTTTGCAAGACCCTTATCTATTTAAGAGGTTCTGAGGATGTCAAAATTCTGAGAAGGAACATAATATTATAATATAGGATTTAATTAAATGTTTATTGATCAAAGTCCAAATAGAATAACCATATTCTCTCAATGTGCCACTAATATTTACATATTCTAAAACAAACAGAAATTGTTATTTAACTTGGACGATGTAACTCAAATCAGTTCACAGCATTAGATTAAATGAATTATTCTAACTTGTCTTAATTTCCCCTCCTTGCTCTTAACTCCTATTTTCTGTTATCACACCTCCTGGTTGTTTAATGAGGCTTGAAGAACATGCAGCGATGATGGTACCTCAGTTCTACATATGGAAAGAATATTTCCTCCGTATGGTGTGAAATTAAAGTTACACTCTGGGTTCAAAAACCTCCTGAAAGCACATGAGACACGTCAGAAGATGGGGTCCCAACAACTCAACAACACAAATACCATTTAACTAAACCCATGCTCCTCGAACACTCCTCAGGCTAAATCAGAAAAACATAAAGCTCTTCAATTTTAAGAGGATGCGACCATCAATACCAAATTAGTATGTGCAGAGGCAAATATTATTCAAATCCTAATATAAAAGATTGACAGGAATATAGAGAGGGAGGGGGGAGTGAAACACAGAGATAAAATTATGAAAAACCCATAATATAAACAACTATAAAAATTGCTGGAAAAACTCAGCAGATCTGGCAGCATCTGTGGAGAGAGAAACAGTTAATAATTGTAGTCCAGAATGATTCTTCTTCAAAGCAGGGTGATACCAATCTGAAATGTTAACTGTTCGTCTCTGTCCACAAATGTTGCCAGACCTGCTGAGTTTCTCCACCACTTAGTGGGCGGCACGGTGGCACAGTGGTTAGCACTGCTGCCTCACAGCGCCCGAGACCCGGGTTCAATTCCCGCCTCAGGCGACTGACTGTGTGAAGTTTGTACGTTCTCCCCGTGTCTGCGTGGGTTTCCTCCGGGTGCTCCGGTTTCCTCCCACAGTCCAAAGATGTGCAGGTCAAGTGAATTGGCCATGCTAAATTGCCCGTAGTGTTAGGTAAGGGGTAAATGTAGGGGTATGGGTAGATTAGATTAGATTACATTACAGTGTGGAAACAGGCCCTTCGGCCCAACAAGTCCACACCGACCCGCCGAAGCGAAACCCACCCAGGTTGCGCGTCGGTGTGGACTTGTTGGGCCGAAGGGCCTGTTTCCACACTGTAATGTAATCTAATCTAATCTAATGTAATCTAATCTAATCTATTTGTGCTTCAGATTTCCAGCAGCCACAGTATTTTGTTTTGATTTAACCCAATTATAAAGGCAGAATGCAGCATTCGGCTCCAAAATAGAATCAGGAACAGGCAAGAGAAAGAAGCTTTAATAAAAAAGTGGAAGTATTGAAAACACTGGAAAGCAATATACATAATGTTACAATAATGTTAAATATGGACCATTGATATGCACCTTCAATCCTCTGATCAAAACATCCAAGACCATCATGGTCAAATACTGACCCAAGATGGCTTCCATGATCACCTGATAACAAATTGAAGCCTTAGGAAACCAGTGTGAATATACAAAGCCTGCCGGTGCTGAATTACCATTTCACCCAAAGACAGTGAAACCAAACTGAGTCAGCTTCAAGACATTTGCATTTCCTGATTAATTTGAACATGCATGGTAAGTGCTTATGGAAGGTTGCCTGTGGAATATTGAGCTTGGAAAAACAATGAAGGCAGACTCAGGAACATACAAATGGATATTTATCAACAGCAACTTTGAGCAACGAAGAGAGAAAAATATGAACTGATAACAGCAAGGGCACTAAAAGCTTCTCTTTTCCAGTCTCTCGATTTAGAAGTCAGTGCCCAATATAAAAAGCAACTTAGGACAACATCCATTCACTAAGAACTTAAGATGTACAGATTTTATCACTGCAGCAGAATCAGTCAACAGTTAAACTGGCTTCAGGATTAAAATCTAACTTTTCAAAGGCTCCATGTGTATTTGTTTTGAGAACTGGTTTCCAGCATCTGCAGTTTTTACCTTGTTTTCAGAACTGATGAGTCTATTCTTCCTGTCTGTACCAAACATCTTTTTAAACATATTACCTGTATTTCAATATGCGTTATGCTTTTTATGGTCTTTCTGGGGTTAGTGAGTAATAAGATTCCTCATTTTTTTCACTCAAAAAGTCCCTGTAATTTGGTTACTTCATTTTAAACTGGTTAATCGTGTTTTAGTTGAAGTATGATAGTTATGTGCTCAAGAAGAAATAAAAGTATTTGTTTAAATCAGCTGAGGAGGTGCCTTTTTAAAAATCATTTATTCACTCACTTGTGGGATCTGGGTGTCACTGGCTCGGCCCAGCATTTATTGCCCGTCCCTAGTTGCCCCTTGAGAAGGTGGGGGTGAGCTGCCTTCTTGACCATGTGCTGTAGGTTGACCCGCAATGCCCTTCAGGAGGGAATTCCAGGACTTTGACTCAGCAACAGTGAAGGAGCAGTGATATATTTCCAAGTCAGGATGGTGAGTGGCTTGGGGAGAACTTGCAGGGGGTGGTGCTCCCATGTATCTGCTGCCCTTGTCCTTCAAGATGGAAATGGTCGTGGGTTTGGAAGGTGCTGCCTGAGGATTTTTTGGTGAATTTCTGCAGTGCATCTTATAGAGAGTACACTGTGGAATGAGGGATAACGTTTAAAATGGGAGGAGCTGATGACCTGTCTTCATCTTGTTGTAACAATAGCATATGGCAATGTAGGAGTAGATTCACACGTAGGACTGCAAAGGCTGCAAATGGATCAGTAATGTAGTGTCATTGATCTCAGGTAATATGAAAAGTTGTGGGAAAAGATCTGCTATCCTGCCTATCCATAGAAGGCCCACACAGAACATAGGAAAGCAAACTTAGCCAAACTATACCAGAAACACCCAGAATGCCTCAGCAGGGTCCAAATAGGCTGACAAGTGAAACCAGTCAGCATTCGCAGACAAGGGAATACACTTCCCAAAACCCACTAACAATACCAGATCAATACAGCAGTCCCAAAGCCCCGAGGGCAGTCTCATAACACAGCAATACCAAAGCCACACAAAGGACAGGTCAGACAGAGAGGCACCACCAAGGACCTCGCTCCCAGAACAAGACAATCGAAGCACCTTACTGCTTCAAAAGAGACATTCTCACCCACCAGCAAAGAAGACTGGAATCTCCTGACCCATTGACACTATCAGGAGGTTGCATTCTATCGAGAATGAGGACATTCATCTGATAACTGGTTTCCAATTATCATCATTGTAAATAGATTACTCAATTTCCAAATACATTGTATCTTTCCCCATTTTAATTAAACTTGTTGTACAAGATTCTTATAAAACCTGGCTTCATTCTCACCTCGAGGAAAAGAAATCTCAGCTACCTGGATAAACTGTCTGTGCTGTTTCAGCTTCGTCTTCCACTATATGGCTGTACTAATAAACTGTTTGTCAATTTCACTTTGAAGTGCGTTTTGTGATCTCTAATTTATTGGGCTAATTTCTCCAACAGTCTCTCCGACAAAAGTGCAAGTTGGAAACCCACTTGCCACTTGCAAATAACTAACTAACAAGCTGCTGAATGTGTTAAAGAAATGATTATCTTCAAATTTTCATTATCTTCCTCTTATTTGCACATCGGACAGGAAAAGTTTCAAGAGGACTTTGTGGCAGGTATGAGGCAACACAAGGGTAGAGGTAAAGATCAGCCAACAGGACACTGAGTAGCAATGGTTAGATTTTCTCTTGGTGGAGATGGTCCTTGTCTAGTGCAAGTGTTACTTGCCACTTGTCAGCTTAAGCCTGGATAATGTCCAGATCTTGCTACATTTAGACATGGATTGCTTCAGTATCTGAGGATGGGGCTGAACATTGTTTGCCTATGATTGCACATCCCCCCTTCTGACCTTATGATGGAGGGGAGGTCATATCCAACTGTGAGGGCAACCAATGCCTCAGTTTAACATCTGAAGGATGGGACTTCAGACAGTGCAGCATTCCCTCAGTACTGCACTGGAGAGTCGGCCCTAATAACAGCTCAATTTGTTGCCTCACAGGAAACAGTTGGAAATGGAATCCCAGCTGATACTTAAAGAGGGTGCACATGGTGAGTAAGGAGAGCAAACAGAGAGTAAATGAGAAAAGATTTGACTCAATATTGTAGATTGAGAGGTAATGATTCCAAAAGTGTTCATTCTGAAAACAGAGTTGAGAGCTAACCAATCTGATGACATCTAAGGACTTGGCTGGAGAAAAGGCCAAAGAGCTCTGGACCTCGAAGGAGAAAATCTTCCATGTAGATCACCTCAATCTTAGAAACAACAGAACAACAATATTATCTTGTATCTGATTGCTTTCATGTAATAAATTATGCCTAGCTTAAGATAAGAACCTCCTCTCATTGCAGCATCAAATGGGTTTCCTCTAACACACTAGAACAAGCAAACCCTGTAGATTCCAAACTAAAAGGAGCATGATGGTAGCAATTCTACCTGATGGTGACTAAGGGCCCAATTCACTCAACGCAACATGGTGCCAATGATGGTCAACTGAAGCAGCACCATTACATTACGTTCATTAAAATGTTTTGGGCACAAATCCGAGACAGAATCAGACTGAGGCATGATTGGCTAGCAGGATTTCAGTAGAAGGATTTACAAAATGGCAGCCTTGTCAGAAACTCCCACATGATCCATTCTCCTTATCTTTCCATCATTTTTTGGGAGATTGATCAGGAAGTTAGCCCTTTTGGTATAATGATATTGTTAACACATTTATAAAATTATACTTGACACTCAATACACAAAATGAAATTTCTGTCCCTGGGATTTGCTGGTTATTCCATTGATATATGACAGTATCAGGTGATTACAGAAGCACAGTTGATGGACAATGTTTTCACTGAGGGCAACTAATGAATGTGGGTGAACTCACTATGGCTGGATTATTTAAATACAAGCTTCAATCTATAGGGCGAGGGAAACTTATACTCATTTTATAAAATAGAATCAAATCATTAAAATAGTTTGAGTTCTAAAACAAATATTGAAGCCAATGAGCTTCATTGAGTATAAAGGTAAAGGGAACATCACCATAGCCATCCCAGACCAGAGAGCTGCTCCCTCATTAAGGAGAGATGATTGGAATTGGTTTAACATGATGGCCACATCTCTCAGGCGAGAGGAGAGGTTGAGAATGAGAGCCCTTCCTAGTAACCCTGATGCAGGAACTGAACCCACACTATCAGCATCACAAACCAGTCTCTCATCCAACTGAGTTGTGTGGACTACAGGGGAAAAGCATCACATTTCTGCTGATTAAGGCTTAATGAAGGTAAAGATCAACTAGGGGAAAGCGAGGACTGCAGATGCTAGAGATCAGAGTCGAGAGTGTGGTGCTGGGAAAGCACAGCCGGTCAGGCAGTATCCAAGGAGCAGGAGGATTGACGTTTCAGGCATAAGGTAAAGCCATGTGAGAATATTAAACACAAGAAGATTTCATTGGAGAGAGAGCACAGAAGCAGCTCACACGAATGGCTCAAGGAATTAAGAACATCAGTTATGAGATTAGATTGAAGAAGACACGGGGAGAATGTGCACACTCCACACAGACAGTCCCCCGAGGCTGGAATCAAACCCGGGTCCATGGTGCAGTGAGACAGCAGTGCTAACCACTGAGCCACCATAACAACTCACCGTGCCCCACGTGACTTAACCTTCTGGACAAGCCTGCCAAACAGAACCTTGTCAAATACTTTAGTAAAAAGTCCATGTCAACAACATCCACTTCCTGACTCTCAGCAATCACCTTCCTCAAAAAAACTCAACCAAGTTTATAAGACAAGAACTCTCCCAAATAAAGCTGTGCTGGCTATCCCAAATAAGCATTATGATGTTGTATTAGATATCATATTAATTTTAATTTGAAAGATCTGACATGTGAATGTTTCCTCATGAGTTATCATTCTGCTTGATGCTTTAACTTATGCACAAATCAACTGGTGAACAAAGTTAAAAATCACACAGCACCAGGTTATAGTCCAACAGGGTTTAATTGGAAACACACTAGCTTTCAGAGCACTGCTCCTTCATCAGAACCACCTGATGAAGGAGCGTCGCTCCGAAAGCTAGTGTACTTCCAATTAAATCTGTTGGACTATAACCTGGTGCTGTGTGATTTTTAACTTTGTACACCCCAGTCCAACACCAGCATCTCCAAATCACAACTGGTGAACGTACCTGAGAACAGAGCCTGATTGAACCCAGGGACTGCCTGTCTCCTTATTTATTCAAAGGTCACAGAATCCCCAACTGTTTAAAACCTTTTACCCTCTTCAAAGATTAGAGTATATCTGTTAATCTCTTCAGCGATATTCGTTCTGTTTGATCTTTCAGGATTAGTTACAGGCACTGTTAATAAAGCACAGTTTAAAGGGTGTCTGTGTCCTCTTTCTCTGCCTGCAAACAAAAATATTTGGTTTCTAAACATCCTGATGTGTTGATCTCTTGCAGAGCCCTAGTACCATCATGTCACTTGCAGCAATGTGTCATCGCGACAGGAATAGGCTGTTGTCAAGTACTCTGGGTCTTATCAGTTCTGTGGGTGTTAGTTTGATGATACTGTCATTTGAGAAATGGTCTGAGCACTTACAAACTATGTGAAAGCTTAAGTGTTCCTGGAGGGACACATCATATCCTTTAACACAGTTTCTAACATCTAATTGTTCTCACTTTATCTTAGTCAATTGGCATACAGTAATACATAAAATTGAAGATTAAAAATTGACGTGATATTTAAAAGATGCGACAAAAGTTAAAATTTGGCGAACTGGGCTTGAAAGAAAGGCTTGTTTCTTTGGGAATGGAAGAAGTCTGGGGGACGGAAAAGCCAATCAGATATTTTGAAAATGGAGAGTCTATGGTTACACAATGTGGAACAGACAACAGGTTAATTGAAACAATAAAACTATTTACAACCTAAAATTTATTCTTGGTAAATTCAGGCTAATCAGAAATAGATAACATTCATATTAGTTATAGTACTGGTTTTTAACATCATTAAAAATATTACTTGTTAAGAACTGAAATATTTAAAGCCTTTTACACTGTGCAGTATTAACAACTGGATTCCAATGTAATTTTGTGATTTTGAAAGACAGGCACTTTATCCAAGATTGAACTATTGCTTCTAGAACAAATAATCCAAACTTACTACCAAGCCAAAGAACAAGATGTATAATGTGTTCTTTTATTAATAGGTTTTCATGAATTCATTTGAAGTAATGAAGTCAGATGAAGATGGAAAATTTAGGATAATTAGGTTCCTTAATCATTGTCAAAGTGTTAATCAGTTAGTTGTTTGGCCTGTTTGCGGTTTTTCATTTATTAAATCAACTAAAGATTCACTGAAGCAACTCCCAACTCTCTTCAGCATCATCTCCTCAACACGAAACCTCCACCATCAAGAAGGATAAAAGCAGCAGATACATGGGAACGCCACCCCTTGCAAGTTCCCCTGCAAGCCACTCACCATCCTGACTTAGAAATATATCACCATTCCTTCACTGTTACTGGGTCAAATCCCTGGAATTCCCATCCTAAGGGCACACGGACTACAACAGTTCAAGAAGGCAGCTCGCTACCATCTTCTGGAGGGAATAAATGCTAACCCATTCAGTGATGCCTACAATCAATAAACACGTATAAAAAAATTAAATGCAATGGATATAAACATTGTCTTGAGTTCCGCCAGTGTCCATTCTGATTCTCTTTTGTCAGACTTACAATGATTTAAGACAAAATGAGGGGGTGTGATCAAGAGATATGAGACTTTACATGAAAAACTGATTACATTATATTTGGGGAGGAGATGGTATAATGGTAATGTCACTGGACTAGCAATCCAAAATCCCTGGCAAACATTCTGGGCATATAGTCTCAACAGTGATAGAGATGGACAGCATAGAAACAGACCCTTCGGTCCAACTTGCCCATGCCGACCAGATATCCCAACCCAATCTAGTCCCACCTGCCTTGGACCATGTTTCTCTAAACCCTTTCTATTCATATACCCATCCAGATGTCTCTTAAATGTTGAACTGTACCAGCCTACACCACTTCCTCTGGCAGCTCATTCCATACATGTACCACCCTCTGTGTGAAAATGTTGCCCCTTAGGTGACTCCAGACCCACACAGTTAACTGCCCAATTAAGAATGGGCAATAAATGTTCACATCCATAAAAAAAATTTTGGAACTTTCCTTGCAATTATTCACGGTGGAAGAACACGCATATGCAGTGATTTTAGCAAATCACCACATTGTGGCTGATACTAAGGTATATACCTTGGAATGGAGCAAACAATGGAAACATCAACCCTAGTGACACTATTTCTAGGGAGGTCTTGTGGTGCAGTGGGTGGCATCCCTATCTCTGAGCCAGAAGCTCTGGGTTCAAGTCCCATTCCAGGACGTGATAGCTGAGGAGGTTCTGCTCCTAATGCGGCCAGGGTTGGCTGTCAACTTGCAAATCCATCGAAAGCACATCACTGGCAGGTGGTGAGAATGGGAGAAATTCCTGCTCAGGCAGGTGATGGAAAGAACGTAGAGACTTGAGGCTACAACATAAAAGTGAAAGTGTCCATTGGCACAGCAACCCAAACCATTCTTTGTGGGGGGAGGGGGTGAAGCTGCCAGGCTGAGGTAGTGTGGGTTAGATTAACACCAACTGAACACTCCCCCTTGAGGGGAATTCAGGGCCTTTGCTGTAGCTGTGGTGGAGAATGAAGCATTGTGCATCAGCTCTACCCTTTTTAGATTAGATTAGATTCCCTACAGAATGGAAACAGGTCCTTCAGCCCAAAAAGTCCACACTGACCCCCGAAGAGTAACCCACCCAGACCCATTCTCCTTCCCTGTATTTACCCCTGACTAATGCACCTAACACTACTGGCAATTTAGCATGGCCAATTCACACGACCTGCACTTCTTTGGATTGTGAGAGGGAACCAGAGCACCCAGAGGAAACCCACGCGGACACAGGGAGACTGTGCAAACTCCAATCGCCTGAGGCTAAAATCGAACCTGGGTCCCTAGGGCTGTGTGAGGCAGCAGTGCTAACCAGCCTAACCTGTGGGCAGGAAACCGATAAAGAAAGCATACTTATCATAGAGTCAGAGATGTACAGCACAGAAACAGACCCTTCAGTCCAACTCGTCAATGCTGACCAGATATCTTAATCTAGTCCCATTTTTGCCAGCACTTGGCCCATATCCCTCTAAGCTGAAAATGTGTTGCTGGAAAAATGCAGCAGGTCAGGCAGCATCCAGGGAACAGGAGAATCGACGTTTCGGGCATAAGCCCTTCTTCAGGAATGAGGAAAGTGTGTCCAGCAGGCTGAGATAAAAGGTAGGGAGGAGGGACTTGGGGGAGGGGCGTCGGAAATGCGATAGGTGGAAAGAGGTCAAGGTGAGGGTGATAGGTCAGACTGGGGTGGGGGCGGAGAGGTCAGGAAGAAGATTGCAGGTTAGGAAGGTGGTGCTGAGTTCGATGGATTTGACTGAGACAAAGTGGGGGGAGGGGAAATGAGGAAACTGGTGAAATCCGAGTTCATCCCTTGTGGTTGGAGGGTTCCTAGGCGGAAGATGAGGCGTTCTTCCTCCAACCGTCGTGTTGTTGTGGTCTGGCGATGGAGGAGTCCAAAGACCTGCATATCCTTGGTGGAGTGGGAGGGGGAGTTGAAGTGTTGAGCCACGGGGTGGTTGGGTTGGTTGGTCCGGTGTCCCAGAGATATTCTCTGAAACGCTCCGCAAGTAGCCGGCCTGTCTCCCCAATATAGAGGAGGCCGTCTAACCCATCCCGATGCCTTTTTGATGGTGTGATTGTACCAGCCTCCACCACTTCCTCTGGCAGCTCATTCCATACACACACCACCCTCTGCATGAAAACGTTGCCCCCTTAGCTCTCTTTCAAATTTTTCCCCTCTCACCCTAAACCTATGCCCTCTAGTTCTGGACTTCACCCAACTCAGGAAAAAGACCTTGTCCAATTACCCTCATGATTTTATAAACCTCTGTAAGGTCACCCCTCAGCTCCAGGGAAACAGCCCCAGTCTATTCAGCCTCTCCCTATAGCTCAAATGACTCCAACACTGGTAACATGCTTGCAAATCTTTTCCGAACCCTTTCAAGTTTCACAACATCCTTCCTATAGGAGGGAGACCAGAATTGCATGCAATATTCCAAAAGCAGCCTAACCAATCTCCTGTACAGCCACAACATGATCTCCCACTTGCTATACTCAATACTCTGACCATTTTATAGATTTCCCCCCCCCGTTACGGTGTCTACAATCTACGTTAGATTAGTCATCACTGCCATACTATATCAAGTCATATAGTCATGGTCTGCTGTATCAAGGCTGTGTTCCCTTTTCTCTGTGGCTCTGTTCTTCTATATGTATTATACTCACAATCTGCATAACATTCTGCCTAATTTAAAGTTTCTCCCACAACATGAGATACAGCTGCCACAATATTTACAATAGTTCCTCATCTAAACATCCCATAGATTTTTTTTACTCATTGACCCAAAAATCCCAGCTATATAACTATAAACATATAACCAGCACCAGGTCATCTGCCGCAAGCAACACAGACCCCTCTGAACAACCTGGACTTCTGACGTATCATGCTCACAGTGGAAAGCTCAGTGAAATTTAAATGAAATTTCTCTGAAGCTACAACAATGATGAAACATAAGAAGCATATCATTGGTTGTAAAGCACTTTGGGATATCTTGCAATCGTGAAAGTTGCACCACAAGTTATTTCAGTCTTGAGTTTGTCAGAGACACATAGAAAGCAGCCACCACATCTACTTCAGTTCCTCGGTCCACTGTGCAATCTCTTGTACAGGACTACAATTGCACAAAGGGTACCTCTCCTTCCTGCCGATCTTGCTGTCATTTATTCCCCGACACTTCCAACCCTCTTCTGTCAACCTTCCCATACTGCAGTGTAAATGTTACCAACTGGAAAAGAAAGCATAATGGAGAGAAACAGGAAATAGAGAAGAGTAAGAAAAAGGGCAGAAACGTGAAAGTAAATTAAAGAGGAAAGAGGCAACAAGGTAGGGAATGAGTTAAGGAAACGGTAAAACAGCACAGTAGGTACTTGTAGAGAAGAGATGCCATCGTTTGTCGAGTGTGGTGGGAAGGAGTATGGGGAGGGGGATTTGCAGGGAGTGGGGAGAGCAGAGAGACTCACTCTCAATCAATCACTGTGGCTTAGTGGTCAGCACTGCTGTCTCAGAGCGCCAGGGACACGGGATCGATTCTAGCCTTGGTGATTGTGTGAAGTTTGCACATTCTCCTCATGTCTGTGTGGGTTTCCTCCCACAATCCAAAGATGGGCAGGTTAGGTGAAGTGGCCATTTAAATTGCCCATTGTGTTCAAGGATTTGTAAGTTAGGTACATTAGTCAGGGATAAACATAGAGGAATGAGTCTGGGTGGGTTACTGTTCGAACGGTCAGGGTGGACTTGTTGATCAAATACTCGATAATGGAGAGAAAGCGTGTTTTGTATAGGGAGAACAAATTGAAGAAAGGAATGGACACAGGAGAGAATCTGAGCAAAATGGAGCATTGCAGATGCTGGAGATTAGAGTGGTGCTGGAAAAGAACAGCAGGTCAGGCAGCATCCAAGAAGCAGGAAAATTGCACTTCAGGCAAAAGCTCTTCATCAGGAACCTGATTCCTGATGAGGGGCCTTTGCCTGAAACATTGATTTTCCTGCTCCTCGGATGCTGTCTGACCTGCTGTGCTTTTCCAGCACCACTCTAATCTTGACAGGAGAGAATCTGTTAAGGCAGAGGTAGAACAGATTTGAGGGTAGTGGGTAACTATTGTGAGAAGAGGCAGAGAAAGAAATGGTATTGTGTGAATGAAAGGATTTCATAGCCGGCAATGAATAGACTGACACTATAGTATAGAGCATGAGAAAGATAAGGAAAGTAACATCCTTGCTCTCACACAAACATTTCAATTTTTTGCCTGTTGCAGCATTCCAATGAAGTACGCAATTTCCACTAACACGTTTTACAGCTTTCTAAACTCTCAAGTTTAACTACTTTAGAGTGTATTGGAATGAAGCCCGGTGGATCTCATTGACTATGAGTTTCCTGATTGGCTCAGGTTAACAGCCCCAGTCAGGGAGCCCTAGCTGACAAATCTAAACAGCAGATTCCAAGCCTATCCTCATTCCAGAGACAGGTTCTGACCAGTTAGCTCAGAGCCAATGTACTGGGCATGTGTAACTAAAGGGCGATTGGTGATGGAAAGCAGCCTCTATGCAGTTATATCAAGAGCATGAACACTGTCCTCCATTTCCCCCTCTCACACTGTGTCATTTACATGGGTTTGCTCTCAGTAGAGCTGACTTATTTTCTTCTATTACTACACCCCATTAACACTTATCCTGCATCTATATCACTCTTCTACTACCATTAACACTCCCTTTCTTTTTTCTTCTCGGCATTGTCACCATCTGTTCCACTTGCTCCTCCCCACCCTCTCTATGCCTTTGTCAACAGCATAAAAACATCACTTTCCAGCCCCATTCAGTCCTGAAGAATATTATGCCAGACTCAAAACATAACTCTGTTTTTCTCTATCAACATAGTCATAGAGTCATATGGCACAGAAACAGACCCTTCGGTCCAACCAGTCCATGCTGAACATAATCCCAAACCAAACTAGTCCCACCTGCCTGCTCCTGGCCCATATCCCTCCAAACCTTTCCTATTCATGTCTCCATACAAATGTCTTTTAAACATTGTAATTGTACTCACATCCACTACTTCCTCAGAAAGTTCATTCCATACACAAATCACCCTCTATGTAAAAAGATTTGCCATTCACGACTTTTTAAAAGCTCTCTTTTCACCTTAAAAACATACCCCTATCCTTGAAACTCCCCAATTCTAGGGAAAATACAACTACCATCAACCCCATCTATCTCATTATTTTATAAACCTCTACAAGGTCTCCTTTTAACCTCTTATACTCCAGTGAAAAAAGTCCCAGCCTACCCAGCCTTACTTTATAACTCAAACCTTCCATGCCCAACAACATTCTGGTAAATCTCTTCTGAACCCTCTCCAGCTTAATAATGTCCTTCCTATAACAGGGTGACCAGAACGGAACACAGTATTCCAGAAGAGGCCTCACCAATGTCCTGTACAAGCTCAACCTGATGTCCCAACTCCTATAGTCAAAGGAGTAATGAAGGCAAATGTGCCAAATGCCTTTTTAACTACCCTGTCTATACGTGGCACAGACTTCAAAGAATTGCCAAGTTTCTCCAGTGCTTTCGGTTTCATTTCAGACTTCCAGCATCCATGATATTTTGCTTTTATAACATTAAAATTAATTTGTCTAGTATTCTTGACTATACAAAGCATCCCAAGATCATTTACGAAATATATTCAGAGAAACTGGCGCAGATGTTCAATCACAGTTGCAAATTGCAATGGGAGATCTGCCAAACACTTTCAAATTTACATATAAAAAAATTGTAAGCACAATGGATTCCTGCAATTCTTTGAGATGGCACAATTTTATTAAACAAGATACAGTAGTCTCTTAAAGTGAATAGAATTACCTTAGCTTAATGTAAGAACCAGGAATAGAGTATAGACAAGAATGTCATACTGAAACAATTTATTTTTTATGCTCATAAATGATATCCTGTTTCAAACTACTAAAAAGCATTTGACATTCAATCATTTCCATTAAAATATGCAGGCATTCATCAGATTTATAGATGGGAACTTTAAAATGAGACAACATGGACATTTGGCTTTCAAACAATCATAATGATTTCAAAGTGCTATTCTGCTACCAAAGATCCACAGAGCCTGAACGCTCGATAGAGGTGACCAGTAGGTGGCAGCCTTACCCTGTGGTCCTCCTGGGCTTCCCAGTCAGTGGCGTAAGTTTGGAGTAAATGTTGCCCTTGTGTGCAATTAGAGAACTGGAATAGACTGGAAAACATCTTCATGTTCTCAGTTGTGTCTGGAAAAATAGCATCCTGAAAATTAACTCCATGGGGAATTATGTTATAATTGTCATCCATCCTGAAAAAAAATTAAAATAGCAGGTTATAAACAAGCATAATAATTGCAATGAGATCTGCATTAATATTCCAGAATAGTCAGTTAGCAATATATTCTTCACTCTGTGATTAAATAGTAACGCCACAAAAATAGAAAGATGCAGTTAAAATGATCTTGCATGAAAACAGGGTCTATCAGCTATCAATGTCCCAGCTCTGGGGACATTAGTTCGAATCTGACCATAGCATGGTGAAGTTTGAATTCAATAAAAATCTGGATTTTATAAAAGGTAGCTGAATGGCAATTCTGTAAAAGTCACCATCATCCTACCAGACTGTAGTCGAGAGTGTGGTGCTGGAAAAGCACAGCAGGTCAAGCAGCATTGAGGAGCAGGAAAACCCTTCAAGGGCTTTTACGCGAAATGCCGATTTTCCTGCTCCTCAGATGCTGCCTGACCTGCTGTGCTTTTCCAGCACCACACTCTTGACCATAATCTCCAGCATCTGCAGTCCTCACTTTTGCCTACCAGCTTATAGACCTGCTCTCTCATTAGACAGACACGATTGGTGTTGGTTTAACCTGAGGGTCACCATGCCTCAGGCAAGGAGAGAGGTTGAGGAGGAGACTCCTTCCTGGTAACCTCAACTGCTGTGGGAATTGAACCCATGCTGTTGGCATCACTGCATGGCTAACCAGCCTCTCAGCCAACAAAACAACCAACGCCTAGTAATCCCGGTCAATTGTTGCTTAAAATCCATCTGATTCACTAATGTCCTTCAGGGGAGGAAACCTGCCAACTTCACCTGGTTAGGCCTATATGTGACTCCAGACCCACAGCAAAGTGCCTGCCAATTAACTGCCCTCTGGGTAGTCAGTGGACAATAAGTGCTGGCCAGAATTGTTGAAACAATGTAGATAAATGGCATTGTCCACACCTTATTAATGAACACAAAGTGGGTGGGGGTGGGGGGGGGGGGGGCATCTGGAAGATGGCCATCAGATATGGACCCAAGGAAGTACAGCAGATCAGGACACCGTGCTGTCCCTGTGCATAGATTCTGGAAGGTAGTGGGATAGATCGATAAGGTGGTTCAGGAATCATATGAGAAAGTTGTCGTTGTTAGTAAAGGCACTGAATACAAAAGCAAGGAAGTCATGATGGAGCTGTCTATAACATTATAGAGGCATAGAGTGTGGAAATAGACCCATTGGTCCAACTGGTCCATGCCAAACAGGTATCCTAAATCAATCTAGTCCCATTTGCCAGCATTTGGCCAATATCCCTCTAAGCCCTTCCTATTAGTTAGACCACAGATGGAGTGCTGTGTGCAGTTCTGGTCACCTCCCTATAGGAGGGATGTGATTGCAGTGGAGAGGGTGCAGGGGGGATTCGCCACGAGGTTGCCTGGGCCAGAGTGTTTCAGCTCAAAAGAGTGACTACATAGGCTCAGAGAACAGAGTAAGCTGAGGGGACCTGACTGAGGACAACAACGTTCTGAGGGGCACTGACAGGGCAGGCATTTCCCCTTAGGGGAGGGGATACAGATTTTAGGTAAGGAGCATAAGGGTTAGAGGGGAATTGAGGAAAAATATCTTCACCCAGAAGGTAGTGGCTACCTGAAACTCACTGTTTAAAAGTTTGGTAAAGGTAGGAACCTTCAAGACATTTATGAAATATTTAAATGAATACTTGAAGTGCCATTGCGTAGAAAGCTATGGGCTAAGTGCTGGAAGATGGGCTTAGAATAAATAGGTACTTGATAGCCAGCAAGGACATGAAGAGCTGAAGGGCCTTTTTGGTGCATAAAATATGTATGAGTTGCAAGATCATGGCCAGCGATTGGAACCTGCAAAAACAAATGTAACAACGATGGACAGGGTGTTACACAGGAAGTCTGAGCTGCTTACATCCATGTAGCTGTCTGGAGCAATGGGCAGTGATGGTAAAAGATCTTTCCGCCAGCCAGCTGACCAGGAACCGCTCCTGCTCTTACCGCCCGCCATTAGTGTGTGTGTTGGAAGGATCAGATTGGGCAGGTTGATGAATGCAATTCCCTTGGGCAGGGAGCCCTGGAGCTGGACTCGAACCTGGAGCTTATACACTCAGGAGGTGGGGGCACCACCATTGCACCACAAGATCCCCTAGAATATTTTGACAGCAACTCAGAAATCTAAATAATGATACAAAAGTGGAAGGGAACATTCTGCTGAAAGGAAGTTTGTGGGCACAAACTGAACCATGCACAACGCTGATTTTATTTCATTTGTGGGATGTAGGCATCCCTGTCTGGGTGAGTATTTATTAACCATCCCTATCTGGGTGAGTATTTATTAACCATCCCTGTCTGGGTGAGCATTTATGGGCCATCCCTGTCTGGGTGAGTATTTATTAACCATCCCTGTCTGGGTGAGCATTTATGGGCCATCCCTGTCTGGGTGAGTATTTATGGGCCATCCCTGTCTGGGTAAGTATTTATGGGCCATCCCTGTCTGGGTGAGTATTTATGGGCCATCCCTGTCTGGGTAAGCATTTATGGGCCATCCCTGTCTGGGTGAGTATTTATGGGCCATTCCTGTCTGGGTGAGTATTTATGGGACATCCCTGTCTGGGTGAGCATTTATTAACCATCCCTGTCTGGGTGAGTATTTATTGACCATCCTTGTCTGGGTGAGTATTTATTGACCATCCCTGTCTGGGTGAGTATTTATAGGTTATCCCTGTCTGGGTGAGTATTTACCAGGCCATCCCTGTCTGGGTGAGTATTTATTGACTATCCCTGTCTGGGTGAGTATTTATGGGCCATCCCAGTCTGGGTGAGCATTTATTGACCATCCCTGTCTGGGTGAGCATTTATTGACCATCCCTGTCTGGGTGAGTATTTATGGGCCATCCCTGTCTGGGTGAGTATTTATTGACCATCCCTGTCTGGGTGAGTATTTATGGGCCATCCCTGTCTGGGTGAGCATTTATTGACCATCCCTGTCTGGGTGAGTATTTATTGACCATCCCTGTCTGGGTGAGTATTTACCAGGCCATCCCTGTCTGGGTGAGTATTTATTGACCGTTTCTGTCTGGGTGAGTATTTATGGGCCATCCCTGTCTGGGTGAGTATTTATTGACCATCCCTGTCTGGGTGAGTATTTATTGACCATCCCTGTCTGGGTGAGTATTTATGGGCCATCCCTGTGTGGGTGAGTATTTATTGACCATCCCTGTGTGGGTGAGTATTTATTGACCATCCCTGTCTGGGTGAGTATTTATGGGCCATCCCTGTGTGGGTGAGTATTTATGGACCATCCCTGTGTGGGTGAGTATTTATGGACCATCCCTGTCTGGGTGAGTATGTACCAGGCCATCCCTGTCTGGGTGAGTATTTATGGGCCATCCCTGTCTCGGTGAGTATTTGTCGGGCATTCCTGTCTGAGTGAGTATTTATATGGCAATCCCTGTCTGGGTGAGTATTTATAGGCCATTCCTGCCTGGGTGAGTATTTATAGGCCATCCCTGCCTGAGTGAGTATTTATTGGGACATCCCTGTCTGGGTGAGTATTTATGGACCATCCCTGTCTGGGTGAGTAATTATAGGACATCCCTGTCTGGGTGAGTATTTATGGACCATCCCTGTCTGGGTGAGTAATTATAGGACATCCCTGTCTGGGTGAGTATTTATGGACCATCCCTGTGTGGGTGAGTATTTATGGACCATCCCTGTGTGGGTGAGTATTTATGGACCATCCCTGTGTGGGTGAGTATTTATGGACCATCCCTGTGTGGGTGAGTATTTATGGACCATCCCTGTGTGGGTGAGTATTTATGGACCATCCCTGTGTGGGTGAGTATTTATGGACCATCCCTGTGTGGGTGAGTATTTATGGACCATCCCTGTGTGGGTGAGTATTTATGGACCATCCCTGTCTGGGTGAGTAATTATAGGACATCCCTGTCTGGGTGAGTATTTATGGACCATCCCTGTCTGGGTGAGTAATTATAGGACATCCCTGTCTGGGTGAGTATTTATGGACCATCCCTGTGTGGGTGAGTATTTATGGACCATCCCTGTCTGGGTGAGTAATTATAGGACATCCCTGTCTGGGTGAGTATTTATGGACCATCCCTGTCT
>NC_057732.1:51813526-51974030 GCF_004010195.1 Chiloscyllium plagiosum
TCCCTGTCTGGGTGAGTAATTATAGGACATCCCTGTCTGCGTGAGTATTATGGGCCCTTCCCTGCCTGGGTGAGTATTTATTGGCCATCCCTGTCTGGGTGAGTATTTATTGGGACATCCCTGTCTGGGTGAGTATTTATAGGCCATCCCTGTCTGGGTGAGTATTTATCCGGCCATCCCTGTCTGGGTGAGTATTTATGTGGCCCTCCCTGTCTGGGTGAATAATTATAGGACATCCCTGTCTGAGTGAGTATTTATGTGGCCATCCCTTTCTGGGTGAGTATTTATGGCGCTATCCCTGACTGGGTGAGTATTTATGTGGCCCTCCCTGTCTGGGTGAGTAATTATAGGACATCCCTGTCTGGGTGAGTAATTATAGGACATCCCTGTCTGGGTGAGCATTTATTGACCATCCCTGTCTGGGTAAGTATTAATCGACCATCTCTGAATACCCTGGAGAACGTGCTGTTTCACGTAAGGTAGTCCTGAGTAACCCACAGTGCTGTCAGGGTGGGAGCTCCAGGATTTCATTGAATTGTACAGCACAGAAGAGGCCCTTCGACCCATCGAGTCTGCACTCTAAATCTACCATGGGTCCACTTTCCAACACTTGGCTCACAGCCTTGAATGCGATGACATTTGAAGTGTTCATCCAAGAATATTTCCAAAGGCTGAGGTCCTGCCTTTCTCTTCAAAATTATGCCCCTTGTTACTGACTCATCAACCAAGGGAATAGTTGCTTTCTGTCCACCTCGGCCATGCCCCTCACAATCATACACACCTCCTTCAGACCACCCTCAACCTTCACTGCTCCAAAGTAAATAACCTGAACTTATCCAGCACATAGCTATTTTCCACAAACTCTCTGATTTTATTAAAGTATGATTGTTATGACATCTCAATAATACCCTGTTCATTACTTTTCAATTGATAACTGGTGCCCACTCTTCACAGGGAATGAAAATTAAATATTTGATGTTGTGGTTCTGTTCACCGAGCTGGAATTTTTTTGCTGCAAATGTTTCGTCCCCTATCTAGGTGACATCCTCATGCTTGGGAGCCTCCTGTGAAGCGCTTCTGTGGTGTTTCCTCCGGCATTTATAGTGGCCTGTCACTGCAGCTTCCGGTTGTCCGTTTCAGCTGTCCGCTGTAATGGAGCATTTCAGAACTGACAGCCAGACTACTGCGACCACTAGGACTTATAACAGCACACAAACCAACTGCCACCCTCAGACAACAACTCACCAGAATGAAGGACCCGATACCCAGCATGAGCAAAACTAATGTAGTGTACAAAATCCCATGCAAGGACTGCACAAAACACTACATAGGACAAACAGGAAGACAGCTAACGATCCACATCCACGAACATCAACTAGCCACGAAACAACACAACCAGCTATCCTTAGTAGCCACACACACAGACCGGAGGAAACACCACAGAAGCGCTTCACAGGAGGCTCCCAAGCACTGAGGATGTCACCTAGACAGGGGACGAAACGTTTGCAACAAAAACTTCCAGCTCGGCGAACAGAACCACAACAACGAGCACCCGGGCTACAAATCTTCACCCAAACATTAAATATTTGAGCTTAATTGTTATGACACTAGATGCCCCTCCTGAATTCCAATCCGTCGTGACAAGTTGGGAAAGAGAATTCTCTAAGTTTACTTATGAGGGCCAAACATTTAAAAGTCACTTGGAAACCCACGGGGTTACCTCAAAAACCGAGTGGTTCATTAACATTCTTCAGGAAAGGGAGCTGTGTCTGAACCAGGTCTTGAGTATACAGTCACAAATGGCTGCCTTCACTTAGACATGGTCAAGTCTTAATGGTCTGAAAGCAAGCCAGGAAGAACTATAGGAATAACTATGTGTTATAAGTTAAAAAAATCACAACACCAGATTATAGTCCAACAGGTTTATTTGGAAGCACTAGCTTTCAGAGCGCTGCTCTTTCATCAGGTAGCTGTGAAGCAGGATCATATAGCTATAAATTCTGTGTCTTATGATCCTGCTTCACAGCTACCTGATGAAAGAGCAGTGCTCCGAAAGCTAGTGCTTCCAAATAAACCTGTTGGACTATAATCTGGTGTTGTGATTTTTAACTTTGTCCAACCCAGTCCAACATCAGCTCCTCTACATGATCAAACAGGAGTGTGACAAAGTGGGCAGAAGTGAATGAAGTTTAGGATGTAATTTGAGTGTGACGATCCACCAATGTAAACCAAAATATTTCAGCATTGCTTTTGGTAGTTGACGCTGTCATCCAAAGATCATTAATGGAATTGAAGTTGGGAATGTTTTCCTTGGAGAAGGCAGAGAGGACATCTGATATCGAAGCATTGGGAGGGGTTGACAGGAGAGTAACCTCAACTGGTGCAGAGATTGAATCCAAATTGTTGGCATCACTCTGCATTGCAAACCAGCCAGGCAAACCAGCCAGGCAAACCAGCCAGGCAAACCAGCCAGGCAAAAGTGAGGACTGCAGATGCTGGAAACCAGAGTTTAGATTAGAGTGGTGCTGGAAAAGCACAGCAGGTCAGGCAGCATCTGAGGAGCATGAAAATCGACGTTTCAGGCAAAAGCTGTCCTGCCAACTGAGCTAACTGATCCCCTGGGTTAAATGAAACAGTGGTTTTAAATAGTGTTTACAGCAAGATAACATTACAATGTTTCATTCAGAAAAACTGGGGAGTAAATCAGGAACACAATATTTAGAGAAATGTAGATACAAAATAGTCTGAGGCTTGGAATGCAGACAGTAGGTGAGTGGTTTTCAGACTGGAGAGAGTTGTGTAATGTAGTTCCCCAGAGCTTAGTATTAAGACTGCTCGGAGTTACTATTTTGGATCTACATTAAGTGCCCTGGACTTCCCTACACAGGCAGGATTGCAAAGTTTAAAAAGGTACAAAACTTCCAAAACCTAACTGACAGAAGATAATGAGAGATTTCAGGAGGACTAAATTGGTGAAATGAGCAGACATGTGGTGGATGTATTTTAACACAAAAAGTGTGAACTGAGGTAATGCATTTTCATTCTAAGAATGAAGATAGGAAATATAAAGTAAGGGGCACAGTTTCAAAGGAGGGAGCAGGAACTAGGACAGCGGGGATGGACGTACACAGGTCTTTTGACTGCAGCTGGACAAATAGAGAAGCCTGTTTAAAATAAAGATACAGAATGCTGATCACTGTTCGAAGTCATGGATGGTTTGAGCAGTGTAAACAGGACAAACTGTTCCCAGTGGCTGGCGAGGACAGAGGTTTAAAACAATTGGCAAAAAAACCAGAGGGACAGTAGAGGGGAAATAATTTAAGCAGCAAATTGTTGTGATCAGGGATGTGCTGCCTGAGAGGGTAGTGAAAATAGATTCAATAAGAACAATTGGTGACACACTTAGAGTAAGGAACAGTAAAACCTCTAGAGCTAGGAGGAAAGAGCGGGGATGAGTCTCACCACGGAACTAGCAGAAGCAGAATGTGCTAGTTGGCCTCTGTCTGGCCTGTGTCAATTAAAAATCTCTCCTAAAGGACGAACCACTACCGTCCGGGGCGTAGCTTGGCTCAATTACACAGACTAAGTGAATTAGACCTTCGATGGGGATTGAGAATAAAGAAAAACTGCAAATAGATAGAGCAGACTTGATGGGCTGAATGGCCTATTTTTATTGGAAAATATCTTCTTCTGGAACAACCTGCTTACACACCTCTGGAGCAGGTGGGAATCAAACGTGGGTCTCCTGGTTCAGAGATAGGGTCACTACCACTGTGCCACAAGAGCTCTCCCAGTTCAGAGGAAAGACAGAGACTCGTGTTCCCTTCACCTGAACTGTATCCCGCAAGGTGAGAAAACTGTTTAAATATAAATGAGCAAAAGTAGTGAATTTCACACAATCACAATCTGAACATCTAAAACAGAAATTAGCAATTTGCATCTTTGTTACAACAACTCAAGTTTGTTTATAATAATCAATATTGACACTAAATCAGAATTTCCAACCAAATAAAAAGGAGAAAGAGTTTCTTTAGCCGCACCATCTTAAGTAGAAACCAAAAACCCAATTTCAGACCAGCAATCAGTGTGTCTGGTGGTCACTCGCCCTGTGTTCGGGTGTCTTTTACCTGAGGAAGATGAAGTAGCTGTTGTTCTCAATGACCGTGTGGGACTGGCAGGAGAAGTAGCCCAGGCCGGTGAGGTTGAGACGGGATCCTCCAGGTACTTCCAACATGCTGCCCCACGCTTGGTCACACAACATTTCAATCTCTGCCGAGTAGAACAAACTGGTCTCATACTGCCACGGGAGGTAGTTATACACACTGTACATGTCCTGATGGATAGCCAGAACCCGGGCATAGACTATAATCTCAGCCAGTTCAGCCCTGCAGCCTTCACTCATGGGTCTCCAGTCAGTGGGAAACTGGCATGTTGAAACCGGGCTATAACCTGTGGCAATTAGGATTATCACAGGTATAAAGACCATGCTGGTGAGGGAATTGGAACGTTTTTGCCTTGCAGTGAAAGCTTCTTTTTCTTCCCCTCACCCCCACTCTCCTTTACTTTTGAGCTTGCTCTCAAACTTTCCTGCCCCCCAGGGTGAGAAACTGAAATGCCACAGAATCAGTCGGCCAAGAGGAAGTGACTCTGAAACTCAGCACAGCTGTCAACATTCTCCACTGCCGGCTTCCAGTGTGAAAGATTCACTGCTGGGGGAAAGGAGAATGTGAATGGAGCTTATGCTTCAGACTTTAGAGCACAAAGGGGGGGGGGGGGGGGAAGAGAGAGAGAGAGAGCCAATTGTGTCTCAATCAGCCAGAACCAATCAGCGTTCTTGTGGTGGATGAGAACTAATCACAGCACTGTACTGTGAGCGAACCAATCGGGTGTGCTGTCAGAATTGTTAACCCTTTCCCCCTTCAAATCCCTCCCCTCCAGCCTCAGCAACTTTGCAGCTCATTTAAAAAAAAGTGTACCTGGCTGTCTTGAGAGAACACTGATAACATCAGGAGTGATGTGGACACAGCACAATCCAATTTGTTTTCAAATTGGCTCAGAGATTTAAAAGGGAAATGTGAAAGACTGACCTGCTCTGTTGCAAACTCGCTTACCCAGCCCAAGAGAAGAGACAAACTGTTTCTTAACCTGTGGGAAACAAAACAGTAATACTTGGGAATGAAGGTATTGTTGGAGTGTTCAAGCCCCAGATGTAGAAGCTGAGCTTTAGTGCTGTTGGGTTAGCTCAGTTGGTTAGCATAAGGTACTAATAATACAAGGGTTGTCAATTCAATCCTAATGCTGTTGGTTTATAAAACAAAGAATTGTGGATGCTGGACATCTTGTGTGTGGGGAGGGTTAGAGACAGGAATTATGGGTGGCACAGTGGCTCAGCAGTTAGCACTGCTACCTCATAACACCAGCGTCCTAGGTTCGATTCTAGCCTCAGGTGACTGACTGTGTGGAGTTTGCACATTCTCCCCGTGTCTGCGTGGGTTTCCTCCGGGTGCTCCGGTTTCCTCCCACAGTCTAAAGATGTGCAGGTCAGGTGAATTGGCCATGTTAAATTGCCCATAGTGTTAACTGCATTAGTCAGAGGGAAATGGGTCTGGGTGGGTTACTCTTCAGAGGGTCGGTGTGGACTTGTTGGGCTGAAGGGCCTGTTTCCACAGTCGGGAATCTAATCTAATCTACTTGTGATGGTCTAGCCGTGTCTGAGGAAGGGTCACTGGATTCCAAACATTAACTCTGTTTTCTCTCCAATGTTCCTGATTTCTCTGCTTTCTTAATTCTGGGCTCTTGTAGCACACTGATAACATTCCTGAGCTCTGAGCGAGGAGGCCGGGTTCAAGCCCTACCTACTCCAGCACTGCCGGAGAACATCCCTTTGATGGTTCATTAGAAAACACTTACATGGTAAGCTGGACCGGTAATATCTCAGTGACCAGTCTTTCTGGTCATTCCTTCTGATGGATTAAAATGCCACTCCACTCATTCCTTAAAAACCAACATGACTTTACAATCCAGCTTTAAGTCTCATGAAGCTAAGCAAAAGTGGTTCATAGAAACCCTACAGTGTGGAAACAGACCATTTGGCCCAACAAGTCCACACCAACCCTCTGAAGAGTAACACACCCAGACCCATTCCCCTACTAGTACACCCAACCTACACATCCCTGAACACTATGTGCCATTTAGCATGGCCAATTCACCTAATCTGCACATCTTTGGATTGTGTGAGGAAACCTACACAGACTCGGGGAGAATGTGCAAACGCCACACAGACAGTCGCCCGAGGCTGGAATCGAACCTGGGTCCATGAGGCAACAGCGCTAATCACTGAGCCACCGTGCCATCCATTGTTGTAGAGACAGAAAGTGCTTGTTTCACAGCCACTGTAAAGCATCGTAATGTTTACAGATCTTACATTAATTTAGCTATAATTGTATCATTTGTTGACTTGATGTAAAGTCTGATCAAGATTAATTCAACAGCTTGGATTTACGCAATTTCTTTATTTTACTCAAATGCACTTTACAGGAACATTAAAAGGTTAAATGTGACACCAAACCACAAAATGAGATGATTGGTCTATGACCAAAGAGGCAGGTTAAAGGAGTGTTATCATAGAGTATAGCAAGATATCGAGACAGTGAGGTGAAGCAAGGAACTTCATGACCTTAGAGTGCAGGCAAATGTATGCCCAGCCTCCAAAGGTCGGGGAATGTACAAGAGGCTAGAACTGATGCAATGCTGATATCTCAAAAGGTTGTGGGGCTGGAGGAAGTTACAAAGCTGAGACAGGGGTAAGGCCACAGGGGGATTTGAAAATGACAGTGGGTATTTTAAATTTAAGGTGCTTGTTCTAAGGGGCCAATCCCAATTGGTGAGCACAGGCATGAACTGGATTCCGAGGAGTGTGTAAGAAGAAAACTTAAGGGCCATTATTTTTCCAACAAAATCTACGCCTTCAATCAGGCATGGAAAGCTTCCAAAATTAATTTATATCATCCAGCAGGAGGTTGATTTTAAACCGACTGATTCATTTCATCTCCAAATTATACTCCTGTTACCAAAATGGAACATGTCAAACATGTGGCTGATTGGTGCCAAATCACTCTCAGAGAACATACAAAGAATATAAATGATAGTGTCTTGAAAGTGAAATAAGTGAATAACACATGGGAAAAGGAAAATTTGAATGGAGTTGATGTTTCAGACTTTGGAGCACAGAGAGAGAGAGGGAGAGAGAGAGAGAGAGATCGCACGAGAGAGAGAGCGCGCGAGAGAGAGAGAGAGAGAGAGAGAGAGAAAGAGAGACAGAGCCAATTGTGTCTTAATCAGTCAGAACCAATCAGCATTCCTGTGGTGAATGAGAACTAATCACAGCACTGTACGTGAGCGAACCAATCAGTTCGCCGTCAGAATTGTTAATCGTTTCCCCCTTCAAGTTTCTCTTGCAAGTTTCCCTCCAAACCACTTACCATCCTAACTTGGAAATATATCGCCGTTCCTTCAGTGTCACTGAGTCAATATCATGGAACTCCCTCCCTAAGGGCATTGTGGGTCTACCTACAGCACACAGACTGCAGTTGTTCAAGAAGGCAGCTCACCCCCACCTTCTCATGGGGCATCTAGGGACGGGTAATAAATGTTGGGCCAGCCAGTAACGCCTGTGTCCTTCGAGGGATGTTTTTTCAGGAAGTATTTTAAAACCTAACTCCAAAAGCTAGGGCAAAGCTCTAGTTCCCAAAATGATTCTGTACGTTAAGAAATGGTCTCTGCATTTGGAATGTTCAGTGTGTGTGCATGTAAACTGGCATTCCTCCCCCCTCAGAATTTTCAACCAATTTATACTGGATCAATCTGACAGACGGAGATGAAATGGACTAGAGATAACAACAAACAAACTGTTGAAAAACTTGTGGATCTGCTGATGTAGTGATTGTGATGAGGTCAGCCAGGCGGACCTCATAGAGTAGGAGGTCCCTGATTGGGGCTGTTAACCTGGTCCAGTCAGGGAGCCCTGGCTGACAGGTAGAAACAGGACAAAAGTGAGGACTGCAGATGCTGGAAATCGGAGTCTGGATTAGAGGATCTAGAGGTAGAAACAGGAGGTTATATCAGAGATTCTGCTCACTCTGAGATCTGGCTCTCAAGGAGCCAGACCAGTGTCAAGGACTCTCCATGCGGAAAGAAAGGGTTACTTGGTGACGGTATACCGGCCTCTGTGGAGACACTTCATGCTGCACTTTGCTAAGTAAGGTCAGTTGGAATTATAACTGAATATGGCAATGCAGTCTCTGAGGGTCAAGCTGCTCAGCCACTGACCGTTCTCAACTCCTGAAGTTGCCCTTTTTTACATTGATGCCTCTCATTCGTGTCTTGAGAATAACAATTTGTAAGTTACTGTTGAAATTTAAAAGGTTGTATAATGTAGCAGGTGAGTATTTTCTTCAATTTTGGGACCTTGGAATTAATGGTCTAAGAGCTCCATCTAGTGGAGAAGACATAGAGACAAGACTTAAAGCGAGATTCTCCCCAGGGAGTGGGGTGAAAGAGGAAATACACACATGCCATTTGACCCTGCAGCTGTTTAAGTGTCAAGGGGGGTTGGGGGATAGGCAGAGAGCAGGCAGCCAACTGGAGTTAATAAAATCCCCATCTTCAAACCCAGGGGCAGTGAGTATAAGGTCCAGGCCCTATGTGTAACAAATCCTGCGTTGTAGTCGAGAGTGTGGTGCTGGAAAAGCACAGCAGGTCGGGCAGCATCCAGGAGCAAGAGAGTTGACGTTTCAGGAATAAGCCCTTCACCATTCCTCTTGAAGGGCTTAGCCCAAAATGTTGACTCTCCTGCTCCTCGGATGCTGCCCGACCTGCTGTGCATCACATTCTCGACTCTGATCTCCAGCATCTGCAGTGCTCGCTTTCTCCTAGTTGATTAAAACCCACAAGGTAGAAAAGATTCATGGATGAAGAAGGCTATTCAGCCCATCCGATTCATCCCTACAGAAGTGGTTTACAGTCTCTTCAATGCTCCAGCTGTTTCTTCATCTTGTGTTAGCTGCACACATTCATGTTTTTCTCCCTTTTATGAAATAGTGGGGATGCGTTAGCAGGTTTCCAGCATCCAGAGTTTTTCGGTCTCTTTCATAACCTGTGGAACTGCATCATGAACACTCCATACATGATCGATAGGTTCTAGATTAGAAGATGGCACAGCAATTCCCCCTCTCCCGCAGTGTGTCAGCAGGTTTGGAATGAGTCATAATATGGTGCAGGAAGTAAATCTGTGCAACGTCAAGCATCAGTCAATGGATGTGAAGCTGGAAACGCACAACAGGTCAGACTGCATCTGAGGGGGTCAACGTTTCATGCCAAAACCCTCATCATTCCTGATGACGGGTTTCGGCCCGAAACCCTGACTTTCCTGCTCCTCGGATGCTATCTGACCTGCTGTGCTTTTCCAGATTCGCATCCATGACTATGGCTTCCAGCACCTGCAATTCTCACTGTCTCCCACTCAGACATGCGTCTCTCATTAGGAGGTGGACCCATCCTCTGGAGCTGTTACCTACCTAATTGGGGAGATGATGGTATAGTGGTAGTATTCTGAGATTAATCCTCCATTAGGCCTAAGCTGCCTCTCTGGAGGCATGGGTTCAAATCCCACCAGGGTAGCTAATGGAATTATTCCAACAATGGTAACTATCACCAAATTTTTTATTCATCTGTGGGACTTGGGGGTCACTGGCTGGCCAGCATTGATAGCCCATCCCTACTTGCCCCTTGAGAAGGTGGGGGTGAACAGCCTTCTTGAATCGCTGCAGTCCACCTGGTTCGTGTCCTTCAGGATCAAATCAATGACCTGGAAAATCAAAATAAAAGGAAAAACTTACAGATCGTGGGTCTTCTGGATCTCGTCAGCTTCTTGCAGGGGTGACTCCCAAAGTTCCTGGGGCTGGAGTTGGAGTCGGACCTGGTGAGCATGGAGCAGCCCCACTGGATCGCAATACGCAGGCCCAGATCAGACCCACGCCCCTGCACTGTCCGAGTGCAGCTCCTGTATTATAGAGAAAAACAGTTAATAGTTGAAACAGCAAGAACATTGAGAAGGAATTCAGCTTTTCAGGAGCCCTAATTAAGAAAATAAGGACATTTGATGAAGTCAAGAAAGAATTAAATGACCTGAATATTCAATACTCCTTGAGGTACTTGGCTGTGTTGCATTTCACCCATGGGGGGACGATATATAACCTTTACTCCACAGAAAAGGCAAAGGACTTTGTAACTTTGAATTGAAGGACCTGGATCGGCGGGGGTGGGTTAGGGGCATCATTGCAGATAATGGTGTGGGTATTTTTATTGCCCCTTTTTTAACTTCTCTCTCCCCCTTCCTTTTTCGCAGGTATTGGTTTTATATGTACAGCTTTGTTGTAAAATTGTAATTGTTTTATATATCGATCGGTTGGGTATTATCTAGGGCTCTTTTTTTTACTGCTGTCCATTTGATTTTATATTGGGGTTGGCTATATCTGTGGTTAAGATGGGTGGAGGTGGGGGATGGACATCCATTGTTAACTCTCAGAATGTAAATACCAGGTTTTCCTCATTTGTGAATTGCCTAGGGCTAGGGCATGGCCTCAGCTAGAGGGAGTTAAGATAGTAGTAAGGATTGGGAGGGGTGCCCCCTATGGACAAGGGGGAAGATCTTGAATGAATTGGGAGGTTATTTGGGTGTTTGTTTCAGCTAAATGTAGTGTTTTTTTAGCTGTAATTGTTTTTATAGGAATAGTTTTTAGATCTCATACAGTTAATGTCTTTATAGCTCATCACACCTCCTCCTGGGAAATCATGGACTGCTCTGGATGACCATGGCTAGTGGGTTGTTCAGGTGGTGAACCTGGAATATAAAAGGGAGCCTTTCCCCTATTAAAAGCCTTAGGAAGGAAAGGGTGGACATTGCCCTGCTGCAGGAGAAGCAATTAGATTCCCTACAGTGTGGAAACAGGCCCTTCAGCCCAACAAGTCCACACCGACCCTCCAAAGAGTAACCTACCCAGACACATTTCCGTTTAACTAATGCACCTAACACTACGGGCAATTTAGCATGGCCAATTCACCTAACCAGCATATCTTTGGACTGTGGGAAGAAACCGGAGCACCCAGAGGAAGCCCACGCAGACACGGGGAGAATGTGCAAACTCCACACAGACAGTCACCCAGGGCTGGAATCGAACCCGGGTCCCTGGTGCTGTGAGGCAGCAGTACTAGCCACTGAGCCACCATGCCGCCCCTATTAACTAATAAGGAGCATCTGAAACTGCAGCAGGGGGGTTATGACAGGGTATTTTTTTTCTCATCCTTCAGCTCTAAGAGCAGAGGAGCGGCTATACTGGTAAGAGGGAACCTCCCTTTCCAGGTAACGGAGCAGATTAAGGATGAACATGGAGAGTTTATCATTCTTAAAGCCCTAATACATGGACAAGAGTATGGCAACTTGAATGTATATTGTCCTCCGGCGCCCCCTCTTAAATTTCTAATTGATGCAATGTCTAAATTAATGAATCTCGGGGTTGCCGTATGATTATAGGAGGGGATTTTAATCGCCTAATAAATTCAGTGGTTAACAGGGTGTCAAAGGGCCTGGCTGGTACGCCCGCGCAGTCATAGAGATGTGCAGCATGGAAACAGTTGGTGGACATGTGTGATGAGTTGGGACAAGTGGATGTGTGGAGGCACCTCCACTCTAATGGAAGAGACTTCACGTTCTATTCCAACCCACACAAGTGCCGTACCAAATTGATGTTTTTTATGCCAACTGACGGTTTGGACAGAACATTGGCGTGCAAAATTGGGAACATAGCTATTTCCGATCATGCGGCAGTGTATCTAGATGTTAAAATCTAGGGGGGGTGGAATGGATGCACATCACTGGCGCATGGATCCATTGTTGTTAGGGGATTGCAAATTTGTTGAGTATAGCAGAAGAGAGTTCAGGGCCTTTTGGGATATCAACTCAGGTACGGCTAGTAATCTGGCAATACTTTGGGAGGCAACGAAGGCATGTTTACAAGATCTAATCATTTCATATTCGACGACTAGAAGGAGGCAGAGGGAGAAGCAGCAACGGATGCTGGAGGCCCGGCTGAAGGTAGCTGACAAGACGTATTATAATAACTCGTCATTGGTTTAGCTGCAGCGGGTCACAGCTCTCCGGGCTGCTCTCAACTCAATGCACACACAAGAAACCAAAAAAAGAGGTCTCTTTTGCCAAACAAAGACTGTTTCAATTTGGAGATAAGCCTGGTAGATATCTGGCTTATTTGACTAGGAGGAAAAAAGCTTCCCCATCTATTACATCTGTTAGGCAGAAGGCTGGTACAGTTACCCGTAAATTGAAGAAGGTAATGTTAGGTTTAGGGAATACTTTACAGAGCTACATCAGTCGGAGGGCGCCAAACACAGTACAATGGGAACGCAGTCCTTTTTTGAAAATCTGGACCTCCCCAATATAAGAATGGAGCAGGCTTCCCTTTTGAATGTGCCTCTAACAGTACTGGAAGTGCAGGAAGCAATAAGGCATCTCCAGGGTGGCAAAACACCGGGACCAGATGGATTCCCAACTGAATTCTATAAGGAACTCTTAAACATGTTAGTGGAGCCACTTCTGGCGATGTATAGCTATTCTTATATACAGGATTATCTGCCACTCACTCTCAGAGAGGCTAATATCACCCTCATTTTAAAGAACATGCTTTGTATAGACCACATTTGCTGCTGAATGCAGATTTTAAAATTCTATCCAAGATGTAGGCTCTGAGGTTGGAGAAGTTCCTGTCCCATATTATAAAAGAAGACCAGACAGGTTTTGTTAAGGGCCGTAGCTCCTCCAACAATATCAGGAGAGTACTGAACACAGTACAGGTATGCCAGCAAAGATTGATCCTGGGTTTGGTGGTCTCCCTAGACGCAGAAAAAATGTTTCATCAGATGGAATAGCCGTATCTATTTCGGGTCCACAAGCACTTTGGTTTGGAGGGGTCCTTTGCCAGATGGGTAGCAGTACTGTATAATGATCCTAAGGTGGTAGTCATTACAAACGGTGCTAAGTCAGATAACTTTAACATTGGAAGAGGTACTCGACAGGGGTGTTCTTTATCACCGCTGATATTTACCTTGGCACTTGAGCCGTTAGCCAAAACTATCAGGAGGGCTCCTGAAATAGTAGTGCCAAAGGTGGGAATGGGGAGCATAAGATCACCCTATATGCTGACGATGTCCTTTTGTTTTTGGCCAATCCGGAGAAGTCTGTTCCTCGACTGATTCAAACAATTAATTCATACGGTGGTTTCTCGGGTTACAGGATCAATTTTACAAAATTGGAAGCCATGCTGGTAGGGGGATTAGTGGAGGTGCCTAATCTGAAGGATGGAATGCAGTTCCCGTTTAGATGGTCACCAAAAGGTTTGTTGTCCTTGGGAATTTTTATTACCCCTTCCTTCCACCAGCTGTATAAAGCTAACTATGTACAACCACTAGAGAGGATAAAACAGGATTTGCAGCGGTGGGAGGGGTTACCCTTATCATGGTTGGGCTGAATAGCCCTGATGAAGATGAATGTTCTTCCTCGCCTGTTATACCCCATGAGAATGCCCCCCTTGTTGTTACCTAGACAAGTGTTACGGAGGCTCAATGGTTGGCTAGAGTCCTTTATTTGGTGCTACAGGTGCCCTCTCATTAAATTCACTAAATTGAAGCTTTCGCAGGGTCAGGGAGGGATGGATCTCCCAGATTTAAAGAAATACAAATACCTGGCTAACATATGTTGGTGGCTGGGTATGGGAGAATTTGGGAGTCAATTTGGCTTGATCTTGAAGCCTCATAATTGGGCTGTCCTTTCGTTAATTTATTATTTATGGACAAGATGGAATCCGTCACCCAACAGTGTAAAAGCCCAATTATTATAAATATGGTGAGTACCTGGAGGATAATGAGGCAAGGCGAGGGCAATTGGTCTAAGACTTCGCCATTTACCCTGTTGAAGGGAGCCAAAGGATTTAAACCTGGGCCAATGGACTCCGGCTTTAAGGCATGGGAGAATAAGGGAATCTCCTGTCTGGGAGATTTATTCGAGGGGGAGGTCCTGGTGTCATTTAGTCAGTTAAGTCAGAAATATGGATTGTCTAACAGGGACCTTTTCCAATACTTTCAGGTAAGGGACTGTATACAGAGGAAGGCCACGCTCCTGGCCCAATGTTACAAATCAGATGTGGAGAAAAGAGTACTCCGGTGTATGGGTGCTCTCTCAGTCAGTACTTTATATCAGCTACAGAAAGGTCGTGCTCTAGGGGACATGGAAGGACTCTGTAGGACATGGAATCAAGAGCTAGGAGAGGATATTTCATCAGAGGTATGGGAAGACGTCTGGGGAATGTAAGAAAATCTTAGTATGTAACAGAGTGCAGGCCATACAATTGAAGATCTTACATAGGGCTCATTTGGTGCGAGAGAGGCTAGCTAAGTTCAAGAGAGGAGTATCATCAGGGTGTCCCAAATGTAACATTAGTATAGGCACTCTTACACACATTGCTATTGGTCATGTTGTAAGATCCAGAGATACTGGAGTGCTATAGTAAGGGAGCTAAAGGACATCCTGGGGATTGAAATTAACGTGGATCCAATAATTCTTATTTTGGGATTGCCAAATTCGCCCTCTCTGGGGGAACACGGGAAGAAACTGTGTAACATCCTTACCCATTGCACGAGGAAGAACATTCTACTGAACTGGATGTCAGAAGAGCCACCAGGTCTTACGCGGTGGCATCGGCTAGTGATGGAGCATCTCCCCCAAGATTACCTCACAGATATAGTGCACCACAAAAGACATTTTACAAGACGTGACGGCCCTTTTTAATTTATATTGATGCAGACTTATCAGTAATATTAATTAGGGCCGTGGTATAGCCATGGGAATCAGTATGGGTGCCCGTGGAGCCCTGGGAGGAGGAGACTGGGGGGGAAAAGAATATGGGTACTGTAGATGGTGCTCCCAGGGATGGGAGCCTCAATGGAGATGTGATGAGTGAGACAGAATAAAGTAGTGAGATATTATTTAAGTTATTTGAATTTAGTTTAAATTAGTATTTATTTAACATGCTTGTAGTTTAATTTCAGTAGATATGTCTGTTTTGGTAGAATAGTAGGTCATTCATTAACAATAGGACTGCCTTTTTTTCTGTTTTGATGATTTTTTTGTATATAGATATTTTGTAACACATTTAAAAACGTTTTCAATAAAAATATTTAGAAAAAAAAGGGAAGCAAATGCTGGCCTTGTTAGCAACACCCACACCCCATAAAAAAATAAAGAAAACTTGTTCCAACAGCCCTGGCAGCACTAAGATTCGCACTGGGCATCACCTGGACTGCAGGTAGGTCCATGAAGGTGCTCCCACGGAAACCCAGATTCCAACATGTTTCGCCAGCATTTCCCATTTTTATTCCAGGAAGGTTGGGGAGCTTTGGGCAGGGAATGGGACACTTCCTCCAAACGAAAGGAGTTCTTTCCAATCCTCCCACTTCCTCCAAACCAAAGGAGTAACCATGGGGACCTGCATGGGCCCCAGCTATGCCTGCCTCTTCGTAGGATATGTGGAACAGTCCATCTTCCGCAACTACACTGGCCCCACCTCCCACCTTTTTCTCCGCGACATCGATGACTGTATCGGCGCCGCCTCGTGCTCCCACGAGGAGGCTGAACAGTTTATCCACTTCACCAACACCTTCCACCCCGACCTCAAATTCACCTGGACAGTCGACGCCCCTCCCCCAAGTCCCTCCTCCCCACCTTTTATCTTAGCCTGCTGGACAAACTTTCCTCATTCCTGAAGAAGGGCTTATGCCCGAAATGTCGATTCTCCTGTTTCCTGGATGCTGCCTGACCTGCTGCGCTTTTCCAGCAACACATTTTCAGCTCTGATTCAGAAGGGTGGTGAGCTGCATGGAATATTTGTCTTCATGTCTCTATAGATAGCTGAGGCAATAGGGCGTTATCCATTGAAGGGGGGGAGGGCACTGAGGGCAGAAATAAAGTTTGAGTCCAATTTTTAGGATGTGGGCATTGTTGGCTGAGCCACAGTATATTGCCCAGAAAACAACTCTACTGAGATCAGTTATTTTTACAGAAATACCCATTGGATTTTTGGAAGAGCTTCTGTGATAAGATGTTTCATACTCCAAATGCACAATCTAAAACTCCTTCATGTTACAAAAAAAAAGACCGCAGCAAACACTGTCAAGAGCTTAGGATTCAACCATATTGCCATTGGTATGGAGTCACAGGTTTTAGATTAGATTCCCTACAGTGTGGAAACAGGCCCTTCGGGCCAACCAGTCCACACCGACCCTCTGAAGAGTAACCCACCCAGACCCATTTCCCCCTGACTAATGCACCTAACATTATAGGTAATTTAGCATGGCCAATTCACCTGACCTGCACATCTCTGGAGTGTGGGAGGAAACCGGGGCACCCGGAGGAAACACAAGCAGACACAGGGAGAATGTGCAAACTCCACACAGACAGTCACCCAAGGCAGGAATCAAGTCTGGGTCCCTGGCATTGTGATGCAGCAGTGCTAACCAGTGAGCCACTGTGCTGCCCCTGTGTAGTTCAGACTGGAAAAGGATAGTAGTTTTCTTCTCTAAAGGACAGGAGTGAACCAGATTTATTTTCCCCAACAATTGGCAATGTTTCAATAATCATCATTAGAGTCTTAAATTAATGAAGACAATCTTCTTTGAACTCCAAATATTGTTTTGTTGCCAATCGATACTACCACGCCAGCTGGGTTCCCGCAGCATTCTGTGTTTATTTCCGTTTTCCAACAAGTAGCATTTTGCATTCAAACTGTAGGGAATCTAATCTAATCTAACCTCCTGTATCCTGTTGGGAGAATTACAATACATCAAATATATATCAGTCATCATCATGTAAGGAGGGATAGGCACTTAACAGGGCAAAAGTATAGCCAGTCTGATGGGTTGAAGTGTGTCTATTTTAATGCAAGAAGTATCAGGAATAAGGATGACAAACGCAGAGCATGGATCAGTACTTGGAACTATAATGTTATGGCCATTAGAGAAACTTAATATCACAGGGGCAGGACTCTTTGCTACCTTCCCCACCCTCCTCTCTGACCTATCACCTCAATCCCCACCCCCATTCACCTATTGCACTCTATGCTACTTTCCTCCCACCTCCACCCCCCTCTCATTTATCTCTCCACTCTGCAGGCACCCTGCCTCTATTCCTGATGAAGGGCTTTTGCCTAAAACATCGATTTTCCTGCTCCTCGGATGCTGCCTGACCTGCTGTACTTTTCCAGCACCATTCTAATCTAGACTCTGGTTTCCAGCATCTGCAGTCCTTGTTTTAACCAGTGCTAACCATGGAGCCACCGTGCTGCCCTTTATGGTTGTTGGTACAGTTGCCTAGGAATAGAGCACCTGTTTGGGGAGTTTCGTGTCAGTCATGGTCAGCTCATCACATCTGATCAAAGGTGGTCAGTGCCTCGATGCTGGGAATGTTGACCTGATCAAGGACACTGGTGTTGATGTTGCTTTCTTCCCAACAAATGTGATCTTGCGCAGGCAGCATTTGATGGTACTGCTCCACTGCCTTGAGATGTCTGCTGTAGTCTGTCCATTTTTCAGAGCCATAGAGGAGGATGGGAACCACCATGGATTAGTAAACCATGGTCTCTGTGTCAGATCTGATGCTGTTGTTCTTGAACACCCTAGCAAACTGGGGGCGGTGTTGGATCTCTTCAACAAAAGCTGGTTTGCCTAACAGTTAATAAACCAAAACTAATTTAGAGCTTCTCCTCCAGAACACTTTTGCCTTCTGCCCTTACCAAGATGGCGGCGTTGAGTTCTGCTTTCGGGTCACATGGGGCCAGACCTGCCGTGACGTGACGCTCGGTGAAGCAGTGGGAGTGGGGAATGCCAGCTGGTGCGTCTGCGCATTCAGTTCCGGTTGTGAGGGGGAGGAGAGTGCCGTCTGTTGCGGCTGCGCATTGAGTTCTGGTTGTGGGGGAGCGGAGAGTGCCGTGTTTGCGGCTGCGCATTGAGTTCTGGTTGTGGGGGAGCGGAGAGTGCCGTCTGTTGCGGCTGCGCATTGAACTCTGGTTGTGGAGGGATGGTGTAGTCTGTTGCGGCTGCGAATTGAATTCTGGTTGCGGAGAAGAGGAGAGTGCCGTGTGTTGCGGCTGCGCATTGAGTTCAGTTTGTGGCAGGGAGGCGAGTGCCGTGTATTGCGACTGCGCAGTGGTGACGGTGTTGGTGTTATGGCGGCGGTGAGTGTTGTGTTTACGGTGTGCGGGTCTTTAACATGAACAACTGCGGCATCGCGCGGGTCAGGGAAAGTACATGTCCCATTTCACTATCGAAAACAGGGAGTCTGAGCGCACCGTCCTCTTGCTTTGGGGAGGGGGGGGAGAGAGGAGCGGGAGGAGGCGCGGGCGGTTGTAGCCGGTTCGGGCGCCCCTCTCGCCGAGCGGTACAGCCGCCTGCTCCCCAGGCCCGTACCTGTTGACCTGGGAGTTAGGGTTTAACGTTGGTCAGTGCCGGGCTCTCGCTGAGGGAAGCTGGATTGGCCACTAGAGATGGGAAAGTGAAAGTGATAGTGAGTGGGGAAAGTGAAAGTGATGGTTGGTTGTTTTGAGCGAAGAACTTGGACCTGTTGATGTTTGTGACATTCCTTAATTGTCATAGTCATAGAGATGTACATCATGGAAACAAACCCTTCGGTCTAACCCATCCATACCGACCAGATATCCCAACCCAATCTAGTCCCACCTGCCAGCACCCGGCCCATATCCTTCCAAACCCTTCCTATTCATATACCCATCCAAATGCCTCTTAAATGTTTCTATTGTACCAGTCTCCACCACATCGCCTGGCAGCTCATTCCATACACGTACCATCCTCTGTGTGAAAAGGTTGCCCCTTAGGTCTCTTTTATGTCTTTCCCCTCCCACCCTAAACCTATGCTCTCTAGTTCTGGACTCCCTGCTTCCAGGGAAAAGACTTTGTCTATTTATCCTATCCATGCCCCTCATAATTTTGTAAACCTGTATGAGGTCACCCCTCAGCCTCCGATGCTCCAGGGAAAATAGCCCCAGCCTGTTCAGCCTCTCCCAAATGCCTTGTCTCAGGTGCACTGTCAGTCCTTCAGGAGTGTCATTGTCCAATAAACCAGACTAGTAAACCTGGGAACAAGGTTGAAAAGTCACAAGTGTGTTGCTTGGAAAACACAGTAGGTCACACAGCATCCGAGGAGCAGGAGAATCGACGTTTCGGGCAAAAGCCCTTCATCAGGAATGAGGCATATGGATCGGGGGCTGAAAGATAAATGGGAAGGGGTGGGGCTGGGAGGAGGGGGAAGGTGGCTGAGAAAGTTATAGGTAGATGAAGGTGAGAGAGAATGTGATAGGTCAGAGGGGAGTGATGCACAGGTCTGGAGGGTGGTGACTGGGATAATGTGGGAGGAGGGGAAATTAGGAAGCTGTTGAAATCCAGTTTATCCCGGGCGCAACGGATGCAGTAGATGACATTGGTAGTGGTACAGGTAAATTTCTGACACGTGGAAGGATCCACTGAAAGACTGAAGCGACTGGGCTTGTATACCCTTGAGTTTAGAAGACTGAGAGGGGATCTGATTGAGACATATAAGATTATTAAAGGATTGGACACTCTGGAGGCAGGAAACATGTTTCCGCTGATGGGTGAGTGTCGAACCAGAGGACACAGCTTAAAAATACGGGGTAGATCATTTAGGACAGAGATGAGGAGAAACTTGTTCACCCAGAGAGTGGTGGCTGTGTGGGATGCTCTGCCCCAGAGGGCAGTGGAGGCCCAGTCTCTGGATTCATTTAAGAAAGAGTTGGATAGAGCTCTCAAAGATAGTGGAATCAAGGGTTATGGAGATAAGGCAGGAAGAGGATACTGATTAGGAATGATCAGCCATGATCATATTGAATGGCGGTGCAGGCTCGAAGGGCTGAATGGCCTACTCCTGCACTTATTGTCTATTGTCTATTGATCCCATGGGACCGTGGATAGGGGTGAGGGGAGTGATGTGGGCACAGGCTTTGCACTTTCTGCAGTGGCAAGGAAAGGTGTTGGCTGATGGGGATTGTGGACCTGATGAGGGAGTTGCGGAGGGAATGGTCTGGGCAGGGAAATATATATGTGGTGGTGGGGTCTGTTTGGAGGTAGCGGAGGTGACCGACGATGATGCGATGTATGCGGAGGTTGATGGGGTGAAAGGTGAGGACCGGGTGATTCTGTCCTTGTTGCTTTGGGAGGGGTGGGGTTCAAGGGCGGTGATGCATGAAGTGGAGGAGGTGCGCCTCTACCTATATCATCTACTGCATCCGTAGCACCCAATGTGGTCTCCTGTACATCGGGGAGACAGGACACCTTCTTGTGGATCGTTTCAGAGAACATCTCTGGGACATCTGCACCAAGCAACCCCACCACCTCGTGGCTGAAACCTCCCACTTCCCACTTTGTCAAGGACATGCAGATCCTGAGTCATGGCCAAACATTTATCACCTGACGTCTGGAGGAGGAGCCCCTCATATTCTGTTTTGGGACCCTGCAACCACACATTTTCCCCTCCCTCACATTATCGCAATCCTAAGCATCTAACGTGGCACCACCCTCTGGATCTGTCCATCACCTTTCCTTCACCTTCATCCATCTTCTGTGTTCTGTCACATGTGGATGTTTAAGATTCCCTAGTACTAATTTGAAGAAATGGTTATGGAATCGGATAAAGATTGGGAAGTTCTGGAAATAGTCAGGTCAGACGTCATCTGTGTGGAGAGAAACAGACTCAATATTTCAGGTCTGTGACCTGTGAAGGTTTGGATGTGTAATGAGTTTTAAACAAGGTGGAGGAAGGAAAGGAAGAGCAAAAGGGAACTCTGATAGGTGGGAGACAAAGATTAAATCGCAAAAAATGTCAGGGTTTTGTGATCTGCAATTGTTGAGCTCAATGGTGAGTCCAGAAGGATGTAAAATTTTAGATTGAAAGATGATGTACTGTTCATCGAGTTTAAATTGAGTTTTATTTGAAGAGTGTAGCTCACTGAAGTCAGAGAGGTCCGATTAAGGGAGGAATTGAAATGACAGCAACAGGAAAAGGCAGGATTATGTTTGTTGATTAAATGGAAGTGTTCCAGAAAGCGATCACTCATTTTACAATGCAAGCACAGCACTGCAAGCAAAGAATATTATGAATGAAATCACTATCTTAACTGGTAAGAGACTTTGTGGCTGTGATAGTGAGAAGATAGAAGGGAAGGAGCTACATCTGTGCTCACATGGAACGATGCCTTAAGAAGGAGAAGGGATATTTAAAAAATAGATTAGGGTGTAACTGAATGCATGGTCCCTTCAGAAGGTTGATGTTGAAATTGCAAAGATTGGTAATGACATCATGCTGGAGGTAATGGAAGTGGATGATTTGTAAACAAATGAAAGCCAAATGGTGAAAGATGAGGATTAGAGAACCTGATTGTCGTTCTGGGAGATATGGGGGGTGGGCGGGGAAGTGAGAATAGAAGTAGTGGAGGTAATGGAAGTGGATGATTTGTAAACAAATGAAAGCCAAATGTGAAAGATGAGGATTAGAGAACCTGATTGTCGTTCTGGGAGATATGGGGGGTGGGCGGGGAAGTGAGAATAGAAGTAGTGGAAGTAGAATGGCCATCACTGACGGCCCTGGCAACTACAGTGGGAGCACGTTAAGGAAGAAATACAAACCTAGTTGAGTTTTTTAATGAAGAAACTAAAACATTGATGAGGGCAGAGTGGTAGACGTTCTGCATGATAGATCACATTGGGATCAGGATGAGCTTGCCAATTGGTTACAAAATTGGCTTCATGTTAGGAGGCAGGGTTGCTTTTCTGACTGGAAGCCTGTCACCAGTTGTGTTCCACAGGGATCAGTACAGGATCCACTTTTGTCTGTTATTTACTGAAATGATTTGGATGAGAATAAAGAAGGCATGGTTGGTAAGTTTGCAGATGACAGCTTGGTGGTATAATGGACAGTGAAGAAGTTATCTAAGATTACAAAGAGATCATGATCAATTGGGTTAATGGGCACAAGAGTGGCAGAAAGAGTTTAATTTGGACAAATGAGATATTGCATATTTTTTCAGAAGATTTGTAGCTCAGGTTGAGGTTCAGGTTGTAAGTTTGCTCACTGAGCTGGAAGGTTTGTTTCCAGGCATTTCATCACCAAGTTAGCAAGCCTCCAGTGAAGCGCTGATGTAACGTCCCACTTTCTGTTTTTGTGCCTTGGTCTCTTAAGGTGGGTAATATCATTTCTGGTTCTTTTTCTCAGAGGTTGGTAGATGGGATCCGAATCAATATGTTTATTGATGGAGTTCCGGTTTGAATGCCAGGCCTGGGAATGTGGGAATTCCTATGTGCGTCTCTGTTTCGCATGTCCTTGGTTGGATGTGTTGTCCCAGTCAAAGTGGCGTCCTCCTTCGTCTGTATGTAGGGATACGATGGTGCGTCATGTCTTTTGGTGACTAGTTGGTGTTTGTGTATCCTGATGGCTAGCTTTTTGCCTGGTCTGTCCGATGTAGTGTTTGTTATAGTCCTTGCATGGTAGTTAGTTAATGACATTCATTTTGCTGGTTGTTTGTATAGGGTTCTTTAGGTTCACCAGCCGCTGTTTAAGTGTGTTGTTTGGTTTATGGGCTACCATGATGCCAAGGATTTGGAGTAGTCAGTTAGTCATTTCAGAGATGACTGTGAGGTATGGTAATGTGGCTGGAGTTTCTGGACACATCTGCTTGTTTGCGTTTGTTATTTTGGAATCGGTGGACAGTGTTTATTGGGTACCCATTTTCTTGAATAAGCTGTATAGATATTTTTCTAAAGAGCTTTGACAAAGGGTCAGTTAGACTCGAAACGTCAGCTCTTTTCTCTCCTTACAGATGCTGCCAGACTTGCTGAGATTTTCCAGCATTTTCTCTTTTTTTGGTTTCAGATTCCAGCATCCACAATAATTTGCTTTTATTAGATATTTTTCTGCTGCTACTATAGTTCCTGGGTGCTGCAGTGTGTTGTGGCCCATTTAAATAATGTCCCGATGCAGCTCTGTGGGTGTTGGGATGATTGCTTCTGTAGTTCAGTATCTGGTCTGTGTGTGTTGCTTTCTTGTAGAAGCTGGTCTGAAATTCTCCATTAACTGCATTTTGATATTGCATTTCGGTAATACAAACAAGTACAGGACTTATATAGAAACATACCCTTCAGTCCAACTCGTCCATGCCAACCAAGTTTCCTAAATTAAACTAGTGCCACTTATCTGCAATTGGCCCATGTCCCTCCAAAATTTTGCTTTTCACGTACCTATCCAAATGTTTTAAATGTTGTATCTGTACCCACATCTACCACTTCCTCTGGCAGATCATTCCACATACAAACCACCCTCTGTGGAAAAAGTTGCCCCTGAGGTCCCTTTTAAATTTTTCTCCTGTTACCTTAAAAATATGATTCTTAGTTTGTGAAAAGCGCTTTCAAATGTGAATCTTTATTACTAAATGATCAGTAAAATAGTACACATGCTAAAGCAGGAGTAATAGGTATTATACAGCATGTACATTTTTAAGTGTTTGCTTTTTTCATAGTTAGAAGAAATGATGATGTGTTCTAACCAGGTAAATAATTCTGCCCCTGGACAGATGACACAGAATTTGAATCAAGGATTACATACTGTGAATGGGAGTCCTAACATGAGTCTCAATGGCCCACAAATACTGGGATCCTTCACACCAGAAGATACCCTACAACAAATGGATGAACTGATTAAGGAGAACAATGAGTTAAAAGGTTTGGTTCCTGTCTTAGACTTAAGTAAAGCCAAAAATGTAATCTGCTGTATAATTCATTCACAAAGTTGTTTGGATTCTGATTTTGGTGATAAATTAAATTATAAAGTTTAAGTGTATATTTACATCACTTAGTAATATTTTATCACTTAACTCTCCACAGATATTATTGTGGAAACAATGTATTTTCTAGATCATATGAAGTTAAATACCCTGGATGTCCAAAAAGACATTGGGTTCAAATGAAGAGATCTTTAATATGTCACAAACTAGTGCAGAAAATAATCAACAAAGCAAATGAAATGTCAAGAGTGCAAGGATGCAGAAATTATCCTGCAGATATACTAAACCCAGGTTAGAGCCCACATGAAGCGCTATGAGGGGATCTGGACAACCTACCTTCAGAAGGACATATTGGCTTTGGAGAATGTACACGTAGCGTGGACAAGCTTGACTCCTTCATGGTGATCGTGAAATTATTGTTGATTTTTACAAAAACCCCTTTAGTTCACTAATATCCTTTTAGAGAAGAATATGTACCATCCTAACCTGGCCTGACTCCAGACCCAAGTAACTCCTAACATAATTAGGTTAACATAATTTGCTTAACATAATTAACTCTTGACATAATCAGGCACCATATATGTGTGCAAGTTTTTATTCTCATAAATACAGCTTTCTTTTAATTTTTAGCCTGTAAATTAGTTACTTTTAATTCTGGATATAAATTCCTTAGAAGTTATATTTACAAAGTGTTTGAAATACCTTTTAGCAGTGTGAAGCTGAACAGATACCCAATGCAATAAAAATAAAATCTGAAATTAAAAACTGAAAATGCTGGAGAAGCTCAGGTTTTGCAGCACACGTAGTGAAAGAAGCAGAGTTAATGCTTCGAGTTCAATATGACTCTTCTTTAGAAGAGTCATATCAGACTTGATGTTCACTGTTTCTCTCTCTACAGATGCTGCCGGACCTGCTAAAATATTAAAATGCCTTGCACTGTTGGTAATCTTCCAAGCAGCCAGACAGAGCTACCAATAACCACGGGTAATGATGAGTCACTGGGGATTTTAAATGACAGAATGAAGAAATATGATTTTAATTTTCTAAGAAGTTGAATTGATGGTGAGGGAAAAGTAACAAAAATAAATAACCTACATAATTGGCCAGAGGTGACTACTTGTTACCTAGGCTGCATTTTCAAAATATTATGTACATTATTGATCTTATGTTTTTAAACTCCTTTAGTTGATTATGCACAAATTGATATGCAGAATCCTTAAATTCATATTTTTCCACGTTTTACTTAGCCCTGGTCTCAAAACATGACTATTTGTTTCCTGTACTGTGTTTGATGATATGTTTCTATCTACATCTGTAACTTTGAAGCACATGGCCATCTACATGTTTATCGGTTCCAAAGAAGAGTCATATAACACTCAAAACAGTAACTCTGTTTTTTCCTCCATCAATGCTACTAGACTTGCTGAGTTGCCCCAGTACCTTATTTTTATTTCAGATGTTTAGAAAGCCGTTTCATAGGGTTATTTGTTAAGATAACACACTTAAATTTGGTTCCAAATTCACCACCGTTCTGGCGTGAAACTTCTACCTTTTTTTGATTTAATTAAATACCTTGGTCTATTAATTATTTGCTAAATCAAGACCATCTGTATCCGTCGGTCTTCAATCCTGTGTGGAACCACGCAATTTTTAATCATGCAGAAAAATGATGTAAAATTGAACATTTCAAAAGCCACAGTGACTCCTAAGTCTACCTCAGGAATTTATATCTTGAATATAGTTACAGCCTGTTACATATTTTTGTATCGCATGTTTATAAATTAATATAGGTGCAAGCAGTTCCTGTTGCAAATGGGTTCTGAACCTGAATCTATTTCCAAGTCAATTTGTACTCAAGTCGGAACACAATGTAGGATGATATAAAGCAGCTATTCATAAGTACAGGAAATGCTCAGTTTTTGGGTCTTCAGAATGACATCCCTGTATGGGATCATGTTTGTGAGTACGAATATTTGTAAGTCGAGCATTCATAAATCAGGGATCCCCTGTATTAGAAGTTTAGTATTTTATCTGGGTGATGCAAGTTGAGTTATTGCACTAAAATTGGAACATAAATTATATCAACTGTAGGCATTTCTATTATTGCAAACTTTGCATTATTGTCTTGAAAACATTCAATGATTATGACTTATGAAGTTGTAGAATATTTAATGAAATTGAGTTCTTCATTTTGTGAAACATCCCTTTATTGCTGGGCTTTGAGAATAGGTGCAACAGTCACATCGTTATTTAGAACTGCAAAGGTTAATTATTAGTCAGAAACTTGCTTGTTGGAACAAAATAATATTTGCATGACCCTGGAAGATATTGTTGCAGAGAAAGTTCCACACAGTAATATCTGGTACTTCCTACTTTTACAACCACAACACTTATACTAACTAAATTTGTACCTTTTACATTTTTGTTGTAATTTAAATGGCAATGCTTCTTCGGATATTTTCAGGATAATTAAATACAAAAAAAAAAATTTTTTAAAAGGAGAACTATCACTTTTGTAGTTTAGGATGCTTTTTAAAAGCACAATCTACAGATCTACATAACTAATTCTTCATGTCTATTTGAAGAGATATTAATTCAAAGCTATTTTGTTTTACATACCTGAAATACAAGTTGATCAAGAACAGTGACCCCATTTCAAATAAATTTGTAATTACAAACCCTAGCTAAGTTATTATTTATAATATGAATTCATTTCATGCAAAACATATTACCAATGCATTTTATGTACCAAAGAAAAGGGTATTTACATTAGCACTGTTCTCAACAGTGCATGTGCAGTCCATTCCTGAGTGAAGCAGTCAGCCTATTCTGCAATGTGTGTGTTTTGGCTACGTTCTCTTCTTGGGTTATTCTTTCACATTATTTCATAAACCCCCCCTGGATGTCTCCACAGATTCCAATTCAGCACCCACTCAACCAGAGTAGAAAAGCCTAAGCTGCGATTAGTATGGAGAATTTAAGATGGGTAGCACATTAATTAATCTTTTTTGCAAGGTTTGTAGCTCAGGTTGAGGTTTAGGGTATAGGTTTGCTCGCTGAGCTGTAAGTTTGATATCCAGACGTTTCATTACCTGGCTAGGTAACATCATCAGTGGTGACCTCCAAGTGAAGCGAAGCTGTTGTTTCCTGCTTTCTATTTATATGTTTGTCCTGGATGGTATCTAGATACCATCTATCAACCCTTCAGAAAGCGAACAGGAAATGACATCGCCACAAACCCCAGCAACCCCATCCAGGACAAACATATAAATAGAAAGCAGGAGACAACAGCTTCGCTTCACTTAGAGGTCGCCACTGATGATGTTACCTAGCCAGGTAATGAAACATCTGGATATCAAACTTACAGCTCAGCGAGCAAACCTACACCCTAAATTAATTAATCTATAACCCCCAAGATGCTGGTGATTTTTTGCTTGGGGCTGTTATCCAAATAGCATTATAAATCCCTCCAGACACAACTCTTTCAGTTCCCTGTTCAGCAACAGTTTTGGTTTGACAAATTGCGAAGAGAATTGTTCAAAAGAAGCTTTGCTTGAGTTAAATAAAAATTACAAAGAATGGTTTGAACCACCACCTCTATTTTAGTTGTGTTTTTATTCTAATTTTTAGTGCAGTATTTTGATGAATTGCATTATCTATATTTAGTAAACCAATTTAAAGTCAGTGTTGAGTCTGTCTATAATAAATATCCAGGTCTTGCACTACATTGTAAAAATATCCTATTAGATTAGACATGACTTGAATGACAATTCCGTATTTAATTGATTGACTTGAAAGAAAATGTGGGTGATTTTTGCCTTGCAGAAGCAATCAAGCAAACAAATCATGCAATGAAGGAACGTTATGAAGAACTTGCAACTTGGAGGGAAAAACAGAGGGAAGAAAGGGACTATATTCAGAACAAGTTTGAAGAGGCCAAAACCCGATTAACAGACCTTACTGCAGAGAATGAAATCTTGAAGAGCAAAATACAGGAATTAAATGCTGATACTACACAGGTAACCAAAGGAAGACTGAAGGTTTTCGACTTTGTGTGTACACTTATTTCATTGCACTTATGGAGGCTGAAACATTTTAATTTGTTCACCTTAAAGGGAAAAGGAGAAGAAGTGTGATTCAGTTTTTTAAAATGCTGAAAAGCAGTTGTATTCCGATGCTAAGTTTCCTTTAAAAACCTCTAATCCAGGTTCTAATTTCTGGATATATATTTGCAATCTGTGAATGCCTACACTGGACCACGGTGTTGATAAAAGAAATTAAACTGAGAAATGGAAAAATGTGCACATATGGTGAAAAGAAAGTATAGAATCACACAAATCATGATGCATTTTATCTGGAATTAGGTAATATTGGTAATAACTACTGAATTTTTTGTTGTCTAGGAGTTTTGTTCCACATTCATGACTGATTATCCACATTCAAATGTTTAAAGTCAAGCAACATTCTGGTGTTGTAAATAGGCATTAAAGATAGACTCCTGAGTGTTATTCCAACATTTACAAGACTAAATATTGACATTTGAAATACTTGCTTGATTACCCCGTAAAGATGGAAGCTTCACAATTATAATTTAAATCATTTGCCTCTTTTAAATATTGCAAATAAAACCATGACTGCACAAGCTATACTTGATTTGTCGGATGTAATAGACTTTGTAGGCACAATTTTGCTCCTCTCATTCCATTCTTTCTTGTGTTGACAAGTATTGAGTTGGATAATATTTTTTAAAACTGTACTTTTTATTTTTTGACAGGGAGTACCCAAAGGTGCAATCTCTAATGTGATGGAACAAGATATGCAGCAACTGAAAGCACTTGTTAGAAGGCTGCAGACAGAAAAAGCTGATCTGGTTGCCATGAATTCAGAGCTTCTGCTGAAATTGGGTGCCCCAATGTCTGATGATTCATTTGTTGAAATTCGAATGGTATGTGAGAAAACTAAATTTAAAAATGGAATTCCAGTGCATATTAGTTGCAGAAATTGGTTATTGTAACAGTGTTCAAATATACGTTTCAACGTTTATGCAATTCTTTAAAACAAGATGCAGTGACTTCTTCTATAATGTGATGGTTGCGTTCTTGTGAAACACTGTGTTATAGAAAATCGCATTTTGGAACAGCGCTTAGTGTTGGAGCTGTAATCATGTTACAGCTGACACACGTTTTAAACGTTTGTGCTGTAGAAATAGCATCCACCAATTCAACAACTGCACTAAAGCGAATTCATATTGACAAAACATGCATTATAATAAAAGGACAGGTAAATTATAAAATACTGGTTTGCGCAGGATCCTATCTAACTTATGAACCAAGCCTGTGCTATAGACCAAATTCAGAAAAGTTTAAAAATACTAGCAAAATACACCCATGAGGTGGAAGGAATTGTATTGTGAAGTTGCAAAATACATTCGAATTGCTGTGATTTTATAGTGTGACACACTGCTTCTTGAAAGCAGCAAGCACTAACGATCGGGATGCAAGGCAAGCAGTGGGAGGGGGAGAAACAGTGTGAGATCAGTGGAGGGTTAAGGTAGAGCAAATCAACCTACCACTCCAGTCAAGACTTCTAACCTGAGAGCACTGGTGGTCAAAGCTTAAGAACACTGATTGAAATATTGGCTGGGACATAGAACATTGCAAAGGATTAAAATTAGGGATGAAATTTAGCATTTATTGAAAGTTAGTAAAATTTTAATTAGTTGAAATTTTTCTGGAACTTTAGTTTTTTTTGTTAGCTTGTTAAAATATACCAAATTTAGAGTATGGTATTTCTGTGAGCACTTATGTACATTTAAAAATGTGTTTAACTTTGCACACTTCTGTGGTAATTATTCAATGAAATTCAAAGTCAATAATGCTGCTTAATTATGTAGGAGGCTGCTGATGATAGTGAACTAAAAGCAGCAAAGGAATTGCAATGCAAGAGTGCAGACAGCCAAGCAGTCTACACGTAAGTTATTTAATTGATTATATATTTAAAATTTGATTTAAGTTTGTATGCTATTTAAACTTTTAATTGCAACTCAACTTATTTCAAATTAAGATTTGATTACTTCCATATGTAAAATTCCATGATTCCAAATAGTATAGTGCATAGAGTATCCTTTCAAATAATGCGCTAAAGCTTTGTTGCTCAACATGTACTGCTACTCTCAAATTCAAATTGTTACCGTATACGAGTAAAATACACCAATTTAATGTTATTGCCATGATCAGTCTCTGAGAGAATGTAGTTATTCAGAAGTATAAGGCTTGCTAATTGTTGGAAGAAGAATCACAAGGCTATAGAATAAATGAAAGAATAATTTAAAAATCAAAATGTGGCACAGAATTTGGAGATCTGTCTCCACCTAACTGAAAAATGAGAGAATCACTGCTCAGTAATGAAGCGAGTTATAGAGTCATAGAAATGTATAGCGTGGAAACAGACCCTTTGCAGCTAAACCAACTCTCTTCAACTTATTCAAATGTCTGCTGAACCAGTTCAAGAAAATTAGACCAGCCACCTAGTTCAAAAATATAATAATTCATCATCAAATGTTGATCTGATACTGTTTTTGCACCAGAGATCATTGGTTAAAATATAACCATACAGTGAAGTGCGGGTCCATGTATAAGAAATAGGAGGTGTAAACCATTTAGATCTTGGAGCCTGCTGTGTCATTGAGTAACTTCATGACTGATAATCTACTTCAACCCTACCTTATGGCATCATCCTCGTATCACTTAAGAGACAAGGAGAGGCTGTGATATTTTCTCAAAAAACCCTGCCAACTGCAACGTTATTTCCTTTAAACCAAATGCATAGGCTGAGGCTGTTTTTCCCTGGACCGATGGAGGCTGAGGTGTGACCTTACAGACGTTTATAAAATCATGAGGGGCATGGGTTGGGTGAATAGCCAAAGTCTTTTTCCTAGGTTGTGAGAGTCCAAAACTAGATGGCATAAGTTTAAGGTGAGAGGGAAAAGATTTAAAAAGGATCTGAGGCGTAACCTTTTACACAAAGGGTGGTGTACTTATGAAATGAGCTACCAGAGGAAGTGGTGGAGCAATGTACAGTTACAACATTTAAAAAGCATCTAGATGGATGTATGAAAAGGAAATGTTTAGAGGGATATGGACCAAATGCTTTCAAATGGGATTAGGTCAGATTGTGGTGTCTGGTCGGCGCGGATGAATTGGACGGAAGGGTCTGCTTCAGTGTTTTATGACCCTATGCCTCTATCTTTAATGTCGATGTAAGTGATCACCTTTGTAAGTTGTAGCTTTTCACTTTGACCAAACTATGGAATCGCAAAGATTCTTTGGGCCCACAACATTTAGCCGTAACAAATATTATAAGATGCCCTGCCCAAACCGGAGACACATATAATTTAGCCAGTGGATTTTTATTGTTTCTGCTTTAAAAGTACATAAATAACTTTACTGTAGGGTAATTGCCATTCTTGAGGCTAATGTACCATTTTCATTGGGTGTACTGCAGGAATTAGAAAAAAGAATAACATACATGGAAGAGTGAAAACTGAAGCTGTAATAGCAGATGTTTTTGTGTGTTAAGTAAAGCTGTAAATGGATTATTACACTATTACTGATCAAGCTTTAGTTTTTTGGCTTCTTGAAAATGCCACCTGTGGAAAATTGTTAGTCGTGAGTGAATAATTTGATATTTTGTAATTCTGCAAGGCTTGTGACAATTGTGACAAAAAGTTTTATGTTTTCAGGAGTTATACTTAATTGAAGCTCATCTTCCTTGAAAATATCCATCAATAAAATTAATCATTGTTTTATTCATTAAAGTGTAATTTTCAAAATGAAGTAGTCTTTTTCAATAACAGAAACAAAAATAGTTGGAGAAACTCAGCAGGTCTAACAGCACCTGTGAAGAGAAAGCAGAGTCAAGGTTTTGTTTCCACTGACTCCTCTTCAGAACTGATTATAGCTAGGTTGGTATATATGCTGAAGTTGGAGATGGCGGGAGAGCAAATGATAGATTGAGGTGGACCCCAAAAGTCAGAACAGAGGAGAAAGAAAAACTGTTAATGGGGAGGGGAACCGTTAGTGGGTGATGATGGGTTAGCTCTGGTGAAAGCAGCCCATATGATCACAAGGACTGGGGTGTAGGAGTGGGTAAAGGATATGGGAGAAGGTGCTTGCCCCTAAAGTTATTGAACTCGATATTGAGCCCTGAAGGCAAGTGGAAGATATGATGCTATTCATCCAGCTTGCATTGTGCTTCATTGGAGCGGTGCAGCGAGCCTGAGACACAGGTTTTGGCCAGGAAACAAGGTGGTATGTTGATATAGCAGGTAACTGGAAACTGGGTAGAACATTAGATGTTCCACAAAGTGGTTGACCATTCTGCATTTCGTCCCCCCAGTGTAGAGGAGATCATATTGTGAGCAGCAAATACAGTCAATCGATTGAACCCAGTGCAGGTAAATAGCTGCTTCACCTGGAAGGTATGTCTAGGGCCTCAAATAGTGAGGAATGAGAAAGTAAGAAGATAGGGATTTCAAGATAAGATGATGTGGGTGGTGTCCGGAATGGAGAAGGAATGGACCAGGGTGTCTTGGAGGGAATGGTCCCTGTGAAAGACTGACAAAGGAGGGAAGAGGAATTTGTGTCTGGTAGTGGTAGAAATGGTAACTTATGATCCTTTGGATGTGAATGCTGGTGCGGTGGAATGTGAGGATCTTGGGGACCTATTGTTGCGGGAGGGAGGAAAAAGCATAAGGGTCAAAGTGCGGGAGATGAACTTAGCTGAGGGTTTTATCAATCATGGTGGTGGGAAATCTTCTGTCGCGGACAAAGATGGACATTGCTGAGGTCCCAGTGTAGAAGATGGTATCATTTGAACAGATGCAACGGAGACAGAAAAACTGAAAAAATGGGATGGAGTCCTTGGGATCTGTTGATCAGGTAACTCTGGGAGTCATTGGGTTTGTAGTGGAAATTAACGGCCAGCCTATCCTCTGAAATGGAAAAAGGAGAGCTCGGTAAAGCGAAATTGATAAATTTTAGCAATTCTGAAGTTGCACCAATGATGTCTTCGATGTTGCAATCGGTTATGAAGAATTCTTTCCATGAGTGCTGCCAGAGCCTGCTCAGTTTCTCCAGTTCTTTTTTCCCTGTGTTTCAGACTTCCAGCATCTGTAATTCCTTGTTTTTAGATTAGATTAGAATCCCTACAGTGTGAAAACAGGCCATTTGGCCCAACACGTCCACACTGACCCTCCAAAGAGTATCCCACCCAGACCCATTCCCCTAAATTTACCCCAACTAATGGACCTAATGCAATGGGCAATTTAGCATGGCCAATTCACCTGAGTTGCACATCTTTGGACTGTGGGAGGAAACTGGAGCACCGTAAAGAAATTCATGCAGGTGTGGGGTGAATGTACACACTCGAACCCGGATCCCTGATGCTGTGAGGCAGCAGAGCTAACCGCTGAGCCACCATGCCCCCCTATTTTTATTTAGTCTTCTGTGTTATTTTACCATAGGCAGTTGGTTGAAATAATTAACATATCAATTTTACTTTTAAATACAATAATTGAAAAGCAGGTCAAACACGGATGATAGTACTGGAAAACGCCTGCTGTCAGAAGAGTTAACAGTCAGCCAACTCCTTCATATGCTGAGGGACAAGACTCTGAATCTGGAAAAGCTTGAACATGAGCTTCAATCTTCAAAGCAAAGGTAAAGGAGTTTGAGGATGTGCAAACACCTCTCAATTTTGTCAATTCTTGTTCCAAATTTTAATGTTGTTTTTGAATTTAATTTGTTGACAACCTATCAACTTAACTGATATCATAATTGTAGAAAAGGTGAAGCTTTGTTACCTGTAACACAATTGAAGAAAGGGTGTTGCCAATTATTATTAGTTATGATAAATGCAATTGAAATTCTATGAAAAACTGAAGAAAGCACATTGAAGTCAACATTTTTGTTAATAAATCTCACATTAATTACAATTGGCCTTGCGCTTAATAAAATAAAAATATTGTTAGCGTACTTTTATCTTTTGAAATTAGTTTTCTTTCTTCTTCACAGTAAGCAGTAACATAATTTGACAATGTTTCTCAGGGTTTCAGAGCTCAAGCAAGTGTGTGAAGCAGCTGAGCTTGCAAGACAGGCTGAGAAAAATGCAAGAGAGGAGATTTTGTCTGGTACCAAACAGAAATTGGCACCTGAAACAGTGGTGATGGATGTCAGTGTAGAACAACAGAATACTGAAACAGCAGCTGTTCCAGTAGAAGGTTTGAATAATCCAAACAACCAAGTAAGTGATTTATTGCTGAAGTTTGTAAAACTCAAATGGATTCCATGCTTGCAACAAAGGGGTTTCTTTGTTTGTTTTAGCATCATAAAATGCTCAGTGTGAAAAGGCTGAGGTACTCCTGAAATGAGAATGGAGCTATTGATTCATCAAAACAAGTCTTTTTCATTAGTCAATACAGACCCATACTTGAGGCAAAGAAGCACTTGCAGATACATAGCTCCATTGGTGCGTTTCATGATCCCAACTTTTGTCCCAAAATAATGTTTCTGTAGGAAGTCTTAAACAATCTAATTTAATTCAGAATTGTTATGGTGCACAGGGAGGCCATTTGAGCCATTGTATCTGGCTTTCCAGTGAATATCATGACTTAGTGCAGTGCTCCTGTTTCCTATTACCTTGCACATTGTCTGCATTCAAATAACCATTGAAATCTTCTTGAATGCCTCAATTGTTGCTTCCTCCACCACATATCCAGGTAGTGCATCCCAGATCAAATCACCTGTTGTGTGAAAACACTTTTTCTCGCATCACATTTGCTGCATTTGCAAATCACTTTAGTCTTTGCCCTCTCATTCTTCATCCTTTTACAAGCAGAAACAGTTTCACCCTTCTCCTTAAACACCTCTCATGATTTTGAAAACTTCTATGCAATCTCCTTTTAATAGCCTTCTCTCTAAGAGGAACATTCCTAACCCCTCTAATTGAAGTTTCAAATCCCTGGAACCATTTTTTGTAAATCAATTCGACACGCTTTTTAGTAAGTTCACATCAAATCTATTGAATCGCATCCAGAACTGTACACAATACTCCACCTGAGGTATGACAAGTGTCTTGCATAAGTTCAGCAAAAGCACCTTACTTATGTGTTCTACACTGCTATTAATAGAGCCTGGGATACTGCATGTTTTATTAACTGTCCTCTTCTTCATCCTTCAGTGATCTCTGCATGTGTACAGCTAAACCATGTTGCTTCAGCATTTCTTTCAGTATTGTAGCTATATTTGCCTGTCGAAATGCATTGGCTCATTTCTTCGCATTGAATTTTTTCTGCCACCTATCTACTCCTTCCACCAACTTATTTATGTCCTTTGAATTTCTACATCGTCCTCCTCAAAGTTTATAATGCTTCTGATTTTATCCATCATCAACTCCATAGATTTATCACATTCACTGCAACATTGTGTGAAGGGTTAGTTTTAAACCTATCCCTTCTTCAAACAAAAAAAAACAGATTTTGCTTTTGGAATCTAGTCACATTGACATTAGTGAATGCTATGTAGGACACTGAGTAAAGCTTTAGAAAGTTTTAGTTGTTTAGTCCTTCCTACACGTATCATTTTCACTATCCAGTTGTCTTCCATGTATTGTGGGATATTTTTGTGGGATATTTAAAAAGTAATGTGAATTAATGTTTTCACAACAGTGAAATTAAGCAGTTATTGTTTGACAATGTAGAGGGATTCAGTAACAGCTTTGGTCATCTAAACTATAATTGGTAATGGGTTGGCTTAGCAGCATTATAGACTACATCATAATGGTTATAGATTTAGCTGCTTAGGATATAATATGTTTGATATCTGCAGCCTTATTCCGTTCCATTACTGTATAAAGTTACTAGTCAGGTTAACAGAGTGCTATTTGTATATATCCACAGTCTTCGAATGAAGTTGAAGCATTGAAATTGCAAGTGATGTTATTAGTAAAAGACTTGCAGGGATCCCAGAAAAAGCTGGATGAAGCTGAACGAATGAAGAAATCTCTTAATGAGAGGTAAGAAATATAGTTGAAAAATGGATCAGTAAGTTGAAGCTTGAGAAACTATTTTTAATACTTGAGGTATCGTGAATATTATCAAAGTTGAATGGAGGGCCTGCTGCAGACCACCCCAACAACATTTGAACAGAACTTCAGTTGCTTTGTCTTGCAAAAGTATACTTGGGTATCATTGAAACATTAATTCTCTAATGATTTAATAGCCTCCAATATTCAGTAAAAGTGGAGAAACCCTTTCCCAGAGGAAAGGAGAGGAAGTTGCCACTAACTTCATTAACAATTGATCATAAAGTATTACAAGTCTGCGTGGATTTCTGACAAAAGACATAACATAAGCTACTGGTGTTCCCTGTCCAGAGTCTCTTTGAAATAAATCTGTCAGCCTTACGGCTGTCCCTAAATAACTTTATCTGTGTCTGTTTCAAATCTCTTGAGTGTAATCTTATATCCATGGCCCTTGCCTTAAGCTTCTCAATTACTCGAAATGGTCTGTTCTTTACAGGTGCCATATAATCAAGCCATGTTTTAATTCTGTACATGATCTTCAGAAACCTTCTGTGGGGTCTTGGCAAAGGCTTTGAATTCATTTACACAAAATCTATATAATTTTCGTCATCTGTCTGCAACTTCCTCAAGTTCATAATTTTGGAATACTGTACATATGGTTTAAAATCTGTGCTGATAGATACTCATTTTAGTTTGACGCTGTGGTAATTTCCCTGCTAAAAGTGTCAATTGTCCTATAATGACCTAGATTGGTTCCTTCTCTTTATACGCAATGCACTACATCCAAACTCAATGGATGAAATAAAACTCATAAGGCCTCATTAGTGCCCTGTTTAATCTCTGTTGAATTTCTAGGCCTTCACCCATTAGGGTTTTCCTGATGAAAGGCTTTTGCCCGAAACGTCGATCCTCCCGCTCCTCAAGTGCTGCCTGACCTGCTGTGCTTTTCCAGTACCATATGCTCAATACTTTCTTTGTACTCTTCTTATAAGGATTGGCAATTTAGGGTATGGGATTAACCCTCACTCACACTGTAACCATCTTCAATTTGTAGTGTGTATTTGTACCACAACATCTGTGGAATGCCAAGGAGCAGGTCACCTCATGGCTAGAAAATGCTGCATGTGCGGTGACACTCATGTCAATATTTAACATTTTATACATGTGAATCATCAGAAGCTTCTTTTTGGTTTTATTCTATCAAAAAGGATATTTGAACTTCAGTGGCATAAAACAAATTCTATATCCTTCACTCACTATGTTCAGTATAGAATATTCATGGAATCCTTAATGGGTAAATCAGCCAGAGTACAGTCGTTTAAGACATTGTCATTTAATTCTGTGGCCTGTTGTTAACAGTTCTCAGTAATTTTCTGATGCAAGAACAAGTTCTCAATCATTATTTATAAACTACGAGCAAAATATTGCCTGATGCTACTTCAGTGTGGGAATGGATATTTAAAATACGTAGTTAAATTTTAATATGCTTGTGAATTGATGAGGAACAAATAGGATGTAAAAATCACAAACTCTATGACAAAAATGCAAGCTTTTTAAACCTATTGTTCTCTTTGCTCTCTTATATGGTTCCATGCCATAAACATCCTCCTGTATAGGTATTATTATCTGTAGAAAGTAATTGGATGGTTTATCCCAACAAAAACATCGAAAAAAATTATGCATATGCTTATGATATTATCAAAACATTTTGATGGAACAAAATACCAATCAATGTCAAACTGGTTTGAGGAATGCAAAACATTGGTCCAAAACTAAATTTAATCTAAAATGAAGATTTTAACCACTGGTAGCCCTAAGAAGTTGAATTGTTTCCTTTGGTTTTTATTAACTTTTATCATTGTTAATGGGTGCAACAAAATTCTAACCACTTCTTCTCTTTCAGATGTCTTGATTTGGAACAACAGCTAGCAAACAACCAAGTGACCATGGAGGAGAAAAGGCAGCTTATGTTTTCCAATGAAAAGTTGAAGCTGCAAGTGGAAAGCTCACAATCAGAGCATCAGATTGATCAGATGAAAATAGCAGATGAAAAAATAAAACTAGCAGAGGAAAAGTAAATTTTCTTTTCATGTTTGTCATGTTCCAAATTTGAAAAAGTCATGGCACTCCAACATTACCTGAATTTGTATAGTGCTGTTTCACCTCAACATATTATAAAGTGCTTAATTGCAATAAATTATGAAAGTGTATTGCAGAATAAGGCAGCAGACATTTTGTTAGAGACAAACTAACTGCAGATGCTGGAATCCAAAATGGACCGGCAGGAGGCTGGAAAATCACAGCAAGCAAAGCAGCATTAGGAGATGGAGAAGTTGACGTGTCGCTTCTTTACGTCGACTTCTTCACCTCTTGATGCTGCCTAGCTTGCTGTGTTCTTCCAGCCTCCTGTCTGTCTGGCAAGCATTTTGTTCCAGTCATGTCCCACAAAGGTGCAGTAAGAATGAGATGAATGACTAATTTGTGTTGAAATGATCTCATGATACATATTACCACACGATCTTTGACATCCATGTGAATTAGCTTTAAAATCATAAAGTAATACGGCATGGAAACAGACCTTTCGATCTAATCAGTCTATGCTGACCAAATCTCAAACTAGTCCCTCCTGCCTGCGCTTGGCCCATATCTCTCCAAACATTTCCTATTCATATACTTACCTAAATTTCTTTTAAACATTGTAACTGTACCTATATCCACTACTTCTTTCATTCCACACACGGACCACTCTGTTAAAAAGTCTTACCAATACATAGCGTCTCACTACCACAATGGGATATCAGTCTGCATGATGAGCTGAAATTCTGGCTTGAAATTTGTTTTCCGTCCAGCTGGTGAGAATGCTGGGAAATTAGGGGACCTGGATGGAGAAGAACAACAGATGGGCATTAATGTTAAAATAAGTTATTTTCTGAATTTATTACCTTTTAATATTTATGCAAACAAAATATTTTGTATAAATATTTAAATAAAAACATAATTCATTTAGTAATTCCTTATTTTACTTCTACCTAAACAGAAGAAAACTCGCACAGATCCAAGAGGCCTATAATAATTTGTTTCAAGAATACAATGACCTTAAGAAGGCTAATGAAGAAATGAAAGTTAAAGAGGTATGTACATTATTTGGGAAATACGATTTTGGCATTTTTTGTGCTGCGCACTTTTTTTTAGAAATTCAGTACTTTTATCTTGCCCTTTTTCAGTACAGTTCACTCAAATTTAGAGTTTCTATTTGTAAATAGGCTGAACAGTTTTGAAGTCCTAACATGAATAGTCAGTGTAAATGTCTACTATTGAATATCTTGGATAGAAACTAGTGCTGTACTCCTTTTAGGATGCAGCTATAGACAAGGGCTGTTAAATGTTTTCATGTAATTTAATTTTTATCGTTTGTTCATGTTACGTTTCGAATTGTTAAAACACTGTTCATCAGCTGTAAACAGAGGAACTTAGCACTTTTTGTTAAGTGTCAACCTAAATGAAGTGGTCTCTGGTTAACCATAGTGTGTGTTAACTAGTGAAGTATGAAACTAGGAGAAAGTGAGACTGCAGACACTGGAGATCAGAGTGTGGTGCTGGAAAAGCACAGCCGGTCATGCAGCATCCAAGGAGCAGGAGAATTCCTGCTGAAGGGCTTATGCTCAAAACGTCGACTCTCCTGCTCCTTGGATGCTGCCTGACCGGCTGTGCTTTTCCAGCACCACACTTTGACTAGTGAAGTATGAAAGTCTGTTTTAGGCAGTGTACAGAAGGACGAGCACATGATGTCTTAATTGAACTTGGATCCCTGGTGCTGTGAGGCAGCAGTGCTAACTACTGAGCCACTGTGCCGTAATTAACAATACTGGGTGGTGTCAGTAAATCCGTGCCAAAATGCTATATTTCCATGCTTAGTGTGTACTTTCATTGATTTCTTTCGAGTTAGGTAGGCAGACCATAGCACATCAAATTTTGTGTTTTTATTTTTAAATGGGTATTTTAATCCATTTATGTGCAGTCAAGCCCGTGGCACAGATTTGTCTTGGTATAATAGCTTCAAGTAGTTTCCTTGAATCTCGCTTGGTGCCTGAAGTCGTGTACTCTGCATTTCACGATGGTGATTGAGAGAAACAAAGCTCACTCACTTCAATAATTTCAGTCCGAGACAAGATCTGAATCAGTAGTACTCTTGCAAGAGGGTGCGATGTCCACTGTCTACAAGGCAGGGATACACACACACTGAATTCAACGAATACACGATATTTATGCAATTTGGTTCCTATTTTTTTTATCCCATTGCTCCTCCCCATTTACATCTTCCACTTCTCTAAGACTGGCACCCATTACTCCTGTTTATCGCTTGCCTTATCCGGCCTTGTCTGTGACAAAATGCTTATTTCTGGCCTCACAAGGCCGTTTGACCACATCCCGCTGTGGCCCATTGTTAGGTATATTCTTTCTTCACCATTATCTACTCCCTCCATCTGTGCTTTCCCCAACCATACTGATCCTTATGACCTTTTAATTGGGGTTTGTTCCTGTGTTTCTGTAAAAGTGGGAAACAGATGCTTATAACTACTGCTTGTGCAAGCATATCTGGCTTAACCTACATCCTCACAGCACCTTATCTATTTGTCTGTAACATCTACAATTGTTTTGCAGTCACATTTCATTCTTGCATACAATTTTAGCTATTACATAAACAATTATGTATTTCCTCCACATAGTTTGCATTCTTGTTGACTCAGCTCTTAGTTGAAACAATTACACACTGGTTTGAGTTCATTTACCTTGCACAAGTAATTATAATTACAGAAGTAACACTACTTTATCTATATCCCACAGTGATGATTTGTTGAATCTTAGATGTACATCTCACCTGGAGTAGCAATCCAGATTCAATTAAGTGCTGTTTGTTTCTCTGAACTCCACAGTATAGAGCAAAAAATGATATTTTTCATTCTTGTTCTGACTTGACAATTATAGCAAAGCTAACTGGTATTAATATACAGTAGCTGAAAATGTGTTGCTGAAAAAGCACAGCAGGTCAGGCAGCATTAATATACAGTATTCCCAGTTATACATTAGCAATTTATACATCTAATAGTTTTTTTTTTACACTTCTGCTTCACTAATAAATATCTGAATATCATTGTTCATGGTAATCTATCTGCTGAAATGTATTTCATAGAAAATACAGATTTCTAACTGATCATTAAGTTAACCATGTACTTGGTGAGTTTGCAAAATGTTAAGGTCCAAGATATGAATAGTCCATTGTTATAAGTTGCCTCCCAGATATAAAAGAAAACTGGGTGGCACAGTGGTTAGCACTGCTGCCTCACAGCGCCAGAGACCTGGGTTCAATTCCCGCCTCAGGCAACTGTTTGTGTGGAGTTTGCACATTTTCCCAGTGTCTGCGTGGGTTTCCTCCGGGTGCTCCGGTTCCTCCCAAGGTCCAAAAATGTGCAGGTTAGGTGGATTGGCCATACTAAATTGCCTCTAGTATTAGATGAAGGGATAAATGTAGGGGAATGGGTCTGGGTGGGTTGCTGTTCGGAAGGTCGGTGTGGACTTGTTGGGCCGAAGAGCCTGTTTCTACACTGTAAGTAATCTAAAACAGACTGTGTAGTAGACCTTCAAAATCTCACTCTGATTCCTCAACCATGAAGGTTAGGACAGCCCATCATCATGACAGTCTGAGAGACAGCAGCATGATTAGCTGATAATGTTTCACAGATAGCATCACTTGTATTCAACAATTAATTTGTCTATCTGTGTTATTAAACAAAATGGAACATATACAGTGAAGTTTGTGTACCACAGATCAGATCATGTCCCTGTGTTTTTTTTTGTTGAATAAGCTAATTTAACACTTAAGTAAGCAGAGTGAACTCCAGTTCATGAAAATTAAGCTGGAAAGCCTCAGTTAAGTAAAGATTTAAAAGCTGAGATTTTTCTGGGATTGAGTCACTGGAATGGATGTTATTTGGAAACAGATTGAAACCTTATTTTGATGTTTGCATTTGTTATAACTTTAATGTGTAGCTCTGTTTTCTTTTTCTTGTGTAATAAAATGATGTTCTTTTATTAAGGAACATCTGCAGCCTTGTATGAAAATCTTTGTGACTAACCATCATAACCAATTGCAAAAATTAAATATATAATGTATCCATCTAAGTTAGCAGGTATGAGAAAATTCTAAAACAGAAAAAGTTGAAAATACTCAGCTTTGCAAACATAGCGTCTTTGAAAAGATTTGACAAATCATTTGTCCAGTAAAATCTGGCTTTTTCTTAAACTGGCTAACTGGTTCAGTGGCTTGAGAGGTACACAGTCTCCAGTGGGGCAGCACAGTGGCTCAGCGGTTAGCACCGCTTCCTCACAGTGCTAGGGACCTGGGTTCGATTCCAGCCTTGGGCGACTGTCTGTGTGGAGTTTGCACATTCTCTCCATGTCTGCGTGGGTTTCCTCCCACAATCCAAACATGTGCAGGTTCGGTGAATTGACCATGCTAAATTGCCTAAATAGATGTGTGGGTTGGGTGAATTAGTCAGGGGAAAATGTAGAGTAATAGGGTAGGATACTGGTCTGGGTGGGATGCACTTCGGAGGGTTGGTGTTGATTTATTGGGCCGAAGGGCCTGTTTCCACACTGTAGGGATTCCATAATTCCAGAGGTTGTTGATCAATTTATGTTACAACATTGTTTGCTTTGCACAATTAGTATCACCAGAATTTTGTGGTTTTGCACATTACTGACCAATAATTGACTAAATTGTTGGTGTGATGGTTGTTACTATAATGTTAATCTTACTTTTTTCCTTGTCTCCTTCTTACTCTTTTATACCCAGTTTAATTGTCTGAAATTCCTTATCAGTGACTTCCCCAGTTTTTCTCAACCCTTCAGTCTCGTTGGTGAAGGAAACAGACAGATGGTCCCACTCTTCACTGAATTCCCAAATACCCCATTTCCTCCTTGGTAATTCACTGCAAGTTAAAGTTTTAGACAAACTCTAGGCATACATTTTCTATGATTTGGAGATGACGGCGTTGGACTGGGGTGTACAAAGTTAAAAATCACACTACACCAGGTTATAGTCCAACAGATTTAATTGGAAGCACTAGCTTTTGGAGCATCAGGCAACCACCTGATGAAGGAGCAGCGGTCCGAAAGCTAGTGCTTCCAGTTAAACCTGTTGGACTATAACCTGGTGGAGTGATTTTTAACTTTATACATTTTCTAGTTAGAGTTTTATTTACATCTCTATGACTATAACTATCTGCATACTATAAAACACAGCTACGTCCTGGCAGATTCTCCTTTACATGCATTTGAATATTGTTGCTAAAATCAGAAAACTAAATTGAAAGTAAAAGCAGAACCTGTTTCTTCTGGTCCTACCAATGCACCACCCTGTTTGAGCATTTGTAACGAAAGAAAACTGAAGATTAAATTAAAATGTCACTGGGGGGGGAGGCGGAATGTATCTTTGAATACAGTTAACTAATTAGTTCACAACACGTGGTTGCTTTGTTTACTTCCATATCATTAATCAGCTCATACCTCCAGTAAATTATAATGCGGAAGTTAAAGATGAAGGGTGCAAAAAGCTGGCTGTGCTCCAAAAAGGTCCAGCTCGTTATTCCAGGCATTGTCCTTTAGTAGAGTTTCAGTTTTTTATTTGCAGCAGTGCCAGTTACACTATTACCTACAGTTTAAAAGTTCCATTTTATACTAACTGCTTCATTGCAGAGCAGGTGGACATTTGCTTACTCCTTTCACCACTACAAAAATGTATTCTTCAGTGTGCAAGCAAATCCGTAAGTTTATTATGTTGATCTGACTACATTCAAAATAAGGGCAAAGTAAAGCTGGGATTAAGAAGGTAGTTATGGGTGTTGTCCATAAAGTTTGGAATCACAGGAGCATAGTAATAATCTGGAAAAGTTTCTGGACTGTAATTCAGTTTGAAAGGGTTTAAGGACCAACAAATTCAGTGCGATGAAACATGCATAATAGTTTTGCATTTGGATTTTGAAAGAGACGCAGATGAATATGAGTTAGTTCTGTGACCTCTTTTAAAATGTCAGAAAGTCATTATGGGTCAGTGACCTAATTGCATCAGTTCCAAACCTTGACTGCAGTCAGTGCTTGGCAGATGTCTGTAGTGTAAATGGCGATGTTTGTACACTTGAATTATGACAGGCAGAGTAAACAGAACAAAGCCATTAGTCTTGTGTTGACTTAGATTCAGAAGAAAACATGAACTTAGTTTAAAATGGAAAGTTTCTCTTGGCAGTAGTTTTTCAGTTCAGTTCAGGGGAACCTTCCGAAGTGTGTTCTAGTTCATGGTAAAGATCTTGTGTTAAGATCTTTACAAATATAATATAGCTCTGATTTCCTTTCTTTTGTGTAATAAAATTATGTCCTGTTGTTTAAAAAAAATCTACAACCTCAAATGAAAATGTTTCAGTGACTAGCCATCATTGTAGTCAACTACAAAAATTAAATATATAATTGTCAATCTGGGATCCGACTTGTCCTACAATCAACTGGGGTCATAATAATCACACAACCTGTGTATGAATTTCAAAACAGAGACAGTAAAATCTGGGATGATGCGTTTGCAAGCCTTTAAAATGAATTATGCTGATTTTATATTGCTATTCTCACAGCTACCAAACCTTTTACACAAAAGGATTGGGAGATCTAGGGGTAAAATTGGTCTGTATTGATAGTGTGAGGTGTCGTCATTGCAAATTGGTAACCAATTTTTTAACTCAGCAGTTTCAAGCCAAACGAAATGAAAGTCTTCAGTAAACTCTGAATTTCGGGCAAAAAAAGGAATCATCCGACAATTTATGATGAGTCTGATCACATTGCTGACATAGACTGATTTCAATCTCCCAAACCCCATTGCTTTTAATATTATTTCAGCAATCACTGTTCATGAATTTGCTATCCTATCTTTAATTATTATTTTCTCCCTTCTGTAATGGCTATTGCAAGTGTTCACTACGCAGTGTCTTGAACAAAGAGACTGAAAGATCATTTTCTTCCAAAATGTAAAACCTTTATGGCAAGAAATAGAAATTTGTGTAATTGTACCATTGCAACATTCTAAGCAAGATATTTTGATGCAACCTTTCCTAATAGAAGGATGTTGTGAAACTTGAAAGGGTTCAGAAAAGATTTATAAGGATGTTGCCAGGGTTGGAGGGTTTGAGCTACAGGGAAAGGCTGAACAGGCTGGGACTGTTTCCCTGGAGCATCGAGGCCGAGGGGTGACCTTACAGAGGTTTATAAAATCATGAAGGGCATGGATACGATAAATAGACATGGGGTGAGGGAGTCTAGAACTAGAGGGCATAGGTTTAGGGTGAGATGAGAAAGATATAAAAATGACCTATGGGGCAACTTTTTCATGCAGAGGGTGGTGTGTGTATGGAATGAGCTGCCAGAGGAAGTGGTGGAGGCTGGTACAATCACATTTAAAAGGTGTCTGGATGGGTATATAAATAAGAAGGGTTTAGAGGGATATGGGCCAAGTGCTGGCAGATGGGACAAGATTAGGTTAGGATATCTGGTCGGCATGGACGAGTGGGACCTAAGGGTCTGTTTCTGTGCTGTACATCTCTATGACTCTAATTCTGGTACGGTTTTGAAGTGATTGGATTTAAATGACCACTCTGCTACGTGAATGGTTGACCTTTGCTCCAAGAAGAAATTTCTCAACCCTGTTCTTCCACTTTGTCCCTGTAACCCTTGATCCTCTTGACAATCAAGAACCTATTTATCTCTGTCTTAAATAAACTCAATGACCTTGCCTCCATAGCCTTCTGTGGCAATGAATTCCATAGATTCACCACTCACTGGTTGAAGAAGTTTCTCCTTATCTCCGTTCTAAAATGTGGAGGTGCCGTTGTTAGACCGGGGTGACAAAGTTAAAACACCAGGTTATAGTCCAACAGGTTTATTTGGAAGTACTAGCTTTCAGAGTGCTGCTCCTTCATCAGGTAACTATTGGGGCAGGATCATAAGACACACAATTTATAGCAAAAGATCAGTGTTGTGCAATTAAAATGATACATTGAACAAACTAGATTGCTGTTAAGTTTTTCATGTTTTAGAATGGGTTACAGGTTTCAGTTCACTAATATGTAAATCCCAGAACAACTTTTAAGTCATATTCTTGAGATAACTTAAGGTTTTATATTTGGATATAGGTGACATTCAGCTCAGACAATGTATTAAAGGTGTAAGGTTAGAGTCTGTCTGTATCCTAATCTTGACTCAGACTGGTTCAGTCAGCAGAGTCTGATAGCTAAGTTCGGTCCCCATGAAAATGGCCTCAACCAGGACCTTGGTTTCATGTCACACTACAAGTGACCCCACTACAGTCATACACACTCTTACATACTCTCACACTCACACAGACCCTTTCTTGTAAACACATTCCGTCTCAAGACACATATATACACACCAACACACACACCCTCTCACAGGCTTATATTCCGTCGCAGTCAGGCACAAGCATGCCCACGCAAACACACACTCTCTTTTCCCCCCAGCATGTACGCACACGCATACACACACAAGTCTATGGGGTGAATTTGCACTTGCAGAATTGTATTTTTGCTCAAAAAGCGCACAACCTGCAGCCAATCAATCCATATAACATTTTATAAACTCCTACTTTGGAGATAGAACCAGTCTGAATCAAGATTAGGATACAGACAGACTCTAACCTCATACCTTTAATATATTGTTTGAGCTGAGATGTCACTTTCTTTTAAAACCATAAGTTATCGAGAGTGTGACTTAAAAGAAGTTCTTGAATTTACGTATTTATGAGAAGCACCATTCTTACAATTTCTAAGTAGTCTTTAGCTGAATGTTAATATTCATCAAGCGCCATTTTCCATCATCAACTGTAAAATTGCACTTCCAACAATTAACCAGAAGGAAAGAGTTTGTGGGTGGTATTATACATTCTAAAAAATATCTTTTCTATTAACATTTCCACAAAAGCAAACTTTGAATCTTTCCATCTCTCCTTCAGAATTGCCTTTTGTTTTGAGGGGCAGCGCTATTGTTGGGATTGGGTTTTGCAATCTGCATAATGCAAAGAAAAACTTGTATTTTTGCAGCCTCTTTCACAACTTCCGGGCATTTCAAAATGTGAAAGCGAATTTGTGCATACCAAATCCCAGAAACAGCAGTGTGCTAAGTACAAGAGAATCTGTAAAAAGAGAATTGTTGATCAGGGCTGATTCCCTTAGTCACCTTCAGAACAGTATAACATCTTTTAAGTCCGCCTAGGGGAAGGTGACGGCAAAGTGGCAGTGTAATCCAGAAGTCTGGGTTAATGTTCTGAGGACATAAATTCGAATTTCATCACAGAGCGTTAGTGAAATTTGAATTCAATTGAGAAAGCTGAAATGAAAAGCTAGCTTAATGGTGACTGTGTAACTACTGTTGATTGTTGTAAAAACCCATCTAGTTCAGAAATATCCTGGTGGGAAAGTATCTGTCACCTTTTACCTGGTCCAACCTACACGTGATTCTCAATCGTTTGAAAAAATATGCCTATTTAGCAATAAGCAGCATGGTTTTGTGTGGAGAAGGTCACATCTCTCAAACTTGATTTAGTTTTTTTTAAAGAAAATGACAAAGATGCGGGCAGTGCGGTAAATGTCTATATGGACTTTAACAAGGTCCCTCATGCCTAGTTGACACAAAACGTGAAGACACATGGGATCTGCAGTGAGCTGGTAAGATGGATACGGGACTGGCTTTGTCACAGATGACAGCGAGTAGCAGTGGGAGGATATTTTTCAGATTGGAGTTCTGTGACCAGTGATGTTCCACATGGATCAGTGGGATCCCTGTTGTTTGTAATATATGTAAATAATTTGAAGGAGAATGTAATTGTCTTGATTAGTAAGTTTGCAGACAACACTAAGATTGGGGGAGCTGCAGATATTGAGAAGGATTGCCAGAGCATACAGCAGGACGTGGGCTTGAGACTTGGGTGGAGAAATACCAGATGGAGTTTAATCTAGACAAATGTGAGGTGATGTATTTTGGAGATCTGTTGCAGGAGAGATACAGTAAATAGCAGAACCCTTTGTAGCATCAACATTGAAGAGAGCTAGGCATACAGTCCATAGCTCCCTGAAAGTTGCAACACAAGTGAATAAGGGGTCAAGAAGGCACAATGCGTGCTGCCTTTAGTGGTCAGGGCATACAGTATGAAGATTGACAAGTCATTTTGCAGCTGTATAGAACTTTAGTTAAGCCACATTTGGAATATTATGTACAGTTCTGGTCATCACACTACTGGATGTGGAGGCTTTGGAAAGGGTATAGAAACAAGATGTTGCTTGGTTTGGAGGGTATCAGTATGAGGAGAGATTAGACAAAGAGGGTTTGCTTTCACTTGGAACATCGAAGGCTGAGGGGCAACCTGATAAAAGTTAACAAAATTATGAAAGGCATGGATAGAATGGAGTCCTTTTCCCAGGGTAGAAATGTCCATTACAAGGGAACATAGGTCTAAGGTAAAAGGGTGTATGTTTAAAGGAGATGTGAGAGGTTTTTTTTACACAGACCATGCTAAATGCCTAGAATTCACTGCCGGAGGTGCTGATAGAGGCAGATACAATGGTAACATTTAAGAGGTATCTTGAAAGATATATTAATAGGCAGGGAAGAGAGGGATGCAGACAGTGTAGAGGCAAAAGGTTTTTAGTTTAGAAAGGCATCACATGTCATTGTAGTTTTGATGAGCTGAAGGGCCTGTAGCTGTGCTGTACTGTTCTTTGCTACTTTGTTTCCATTACACTTCCCATTTAATCCTAGACCTCTTCCACACCTCCATCAATACGTGTGCAATAACAATTGTTCTGGGAAAACAAAATCTGATCAAATATTGTAATTGCGTCTTAATATGGAATATTACTTGAAATTCTGTAACTCGGTGGTAAATATGGTGATATCACCTGAAAATATCTGCCTGGTAGCAGTTGTCATCATTTTTTAGTATCAAATATGTTTTCTCTGAATCCCAATGTGATGTGTTAATATTAACAGAGTAAAAACTTGGAGAAAATCAATGATATATCTATTGACCTGGATGTAGCTAAAAGAACAATGGAAGCAAATCAGCAAGCCATTGTTGAACTAACGAGGACTGTTGAACAACAAGCAGACAACCTAAAAGCACAGGTTAGATTTTGAAATTTCTTTTCTTTGAAAGAAAACTGCAATTAAGATGTACTAATTATTATTTTTACCTTTGAGGAATGTTTTGTTAGCCACTCCATGTCTGTTTCTAATATTGTTCATTAAAATACAATTTGCATCTTAACTTTCCATCGTTAGTATTGCTTAGAGCACAAGAGTAGCTCAGTTCATCAGCTGAACAAAGGATTGCTAAAAAGCCAAAGAAACTGAGTGGGGTAATTTATTGTAATAAAGCTGATCTAAAACTTATGCCCTTTTGTCACACTTAGGTTTATTTATAAAAGGAGAAAATGAAAGCAATTTGTTTTTCCTCTCAATTTTATTTGCCATTGTTAGCTGGTTGGGATTGTTGTGAAAGTTCAATTTGGTTATTACTTCTGTGTTAAGTATGCATGTCTTTTGTCCTGCTTTCTTTATGCAGCACGCAAACAATGCTGATTTAGCCGATATCTCAAATCAGTTAGAAATGGCTGAGAAAGCCTTGGTGGAAAAGCAGCAAAAGATTGATGAAATGAAGCAGACAATTATAAAACAAGAAGAGGAAATAGAAACTGTGGCTGTGTTCCGAGCACAGGTGAAGTGGTATTTTGCTTATTTAGAAGCATTTAAAATTGTATTGAGCTTCATTTTTTTAATATTCGAGTGGCATTACTGTTATTGAATCTCCTTCCATCAATATCCCAAGCATTACCAATAACCCAAAACATAACTGAGCCAGATGTATCAATACTATGGCTACAAGGTGAGATTGTGGAATTCTGTGACAGGTAGCTCACATCTTGACTCCCCAGTCACTGTCTGACATTACAAGACACAAGTTAAAATTGTGACAGAATACTCTCCACTGGCCACGAGAAGCCCAAAATGATCCAGAACAAAGCAGACCCACAGGAGTGGCACCCAATCCACTATATTAACGTTCACTCCTTTCAATACCGACACACTGTGGTACAAGCTGCACTCCAGCAACTCTCCGAGGTTTATTTAACAACATCTTCCAAAGCTGCGAACTCTACAACTGAGAAAAAGGGCAGCAGTTGCCGAGGAGAAGTTGCATACTTGTTATGGACCAGGCCAGACCCTCTCAAAACAGTTCAAGAAAGTAGCCCGAATCCTAACTTTGCTCGTTGTTTTAAGCAGGTCAAGTGGATATTCCAGGAGTGATGCAGCTGGTCCAACCACTTAGTTTTAAACAGAACAATTTGCAAGATTACCAAATGAAACACAAACAAAAGAGAACAGAATACAGAATAATAACCGATTCGAAAACCCAACAGATTATCCCAGTTTAATGATGCTGTTCCAAATACTTGTAACAATCCCCATAAACACCCCTTTGCCAAAAAAAGGAAAAATTCAACGCAGGTTCTTACAGGAGAGATGTCAGAAAGAGGGAGGATCAGCATTAACCTGCTTCTTTGGGTCCAGCAGCTTCACAACTGATTGCTTGCTAAAACCAAACCAGAGATAAACTGAGCTGGGAGAACTGTCCACTACACTTTTATTGTACAAGTGTTTTTTGAAAAAAAACTTCAAAGGTTCTTCATTTAGATCAACCCCAGATGTTTCAAAAACTGTGTCTGTACAACCTGGGGGAAAAAAACCCAAGGACAACATAACCTTGTTAAAGGAGCAGCACCGTCACAAACTAAGTTCCATTACTTTTAATGGCACTGGGTCAAAATTCTGACATTCCTTTTTTGTCAGCACTATGGGTGTTCCTACACTACATGAACTCAAATGATTCAAAATGTTCGCTGCATTTGAGTGAAATTAGGAATGGCAATAAATATTTGCATTCCTTATGACCACCATATTCCAAGAACGAATTAAAACACATTCTTGTACTTTGTGCCAAAAGCCATCCCTACACTCCAACTGAACTCTCCCTCCCAATCAACAAAATGTTGCCTTGGGTGGAAAATATTTAGCAATGTATCATTATTCCAAGATTGAACTGCTGCTGTAATGTGCTGAATGGAAATGAGTACAATTGCAACATTTAAAAGGCATCTGGATGAGTATATGTTAAGCAAGAGTTTAGAGGGATATGGGCTGGGTGTTGGCAAGTGGGACTAGATTGGGTTGGGATATCAATCACTGGCTGAAAGGGTTAATTTGCTCATGAAAGAAAACACAAAGATGAAGGAGGAACTGGATGCATTTAGCAGGTATTCCATGATGTCTTGAAGAAAAACTTGACTCAAAAATATATTGCAAGATTTTGCATTGAATATTTATTGTCAGTGGAATGTGAGGATCACTGATAAGATCACCATTTATCTTGTATGCTTAATGGACGAGTTGGACCGAGGGGTATGTTTCCATCTCTATGACACAAGATTGTGTGTTGTAATCATAATTGTATATTTTCAAAAATGCTAATTACCATGAGGGCAACGCTGCAAACCAATAGATGAGTAGAACGTCTACTTAATGTACTCATGACAGGGTTCCTGCCTGTTCATTGCATGGTTTTAATTCTTTGGTTTCATTTTAACAGCGTGTACCTGTTTTGAATGGATGTAGGGTAGTATTTGGTTGAATATCAAATAAAAGTTAAGTACTGTTAATGTGCATTAGAAGTCAGCAGCAGACACAAATGAAGCGAAGTTATTGAAAAAGTAGCCAGTTATGGTTATTGAAATTTTTTTATTCAGTCACTGGCTGGGCCAGCATTTATTGCCCATCATGAGTTACTTTTTAAAAGAGTAAGCTGCCTTCTTGAATTGTTGCACTCCATGTGCTTTGGTTAGTAAAAGTATAGGTGTGGTTTATAAAATAGGAAAACTTGTGCTGCTGTAATAGGTCTGGCACATATAATGAGAATCGTCAAAATGTTTGGAAGCAAGGAAGGCACTGTTTAATCACCCCGAAAAGTCGATTCTCCTGCTCCTTGGATGCTGCCTGACCTGCTGCGCTTTTCCAGCAACACATTTTCAGCACTGTTTAATCAACTGTCCAGAGCTAGACCAGAAACACATTGTCAGACAATAGCTAAGTACAACTCTATTATGTTTTGTGTCAATTTTACAATTAAATGCCAGCAGTGAATACCAACTCTAGAAGCTCAGTTCTTCAAGTATTTATTCCATGTGTGAAGATTGCTACAGTCTTGAGAAGAATTAAAAGAGCCAGGAGGAGACATGAGAAGTTGTTGGCGGATAGGATCAGGGTAAACCCTAAGGCTTTCTATAGGTATTTAAGGAATAAAAGAATGACGAGAGTAAGATGAGGGCCAATCAAGGATAGTAGTGGGAAGTTGTGTGTGGAGTCAGAGGAGATAGGGGAAGCACTAAATGAATATTTTTCAACAATATTCACTCTAGAAAATGACAATGTTGTCTAGGAGAATACTGAGCTACAGGCTACTAGACTAGGTGGGATTGAGGTTCACAAGGAAGAGGTATTAGAAATCCTGCAGAGCGTGAAAATAGATACGTCCCCTGGGCCGGATAGGATTTATCCTAGGATCCTCTGAGAAGCCAGGGAGGAGATTGCCAAGCCTTTGGCATTGATCTTTAAATCGTCATTGTCTACAGGAATAGTGCCTGAGGACTGGAGGATAGCAAATGTGGTTCCCCTGTTCAAGAAGGGGAGTAGAGACAACCCTGGTAATTATAGACCAGTGAGCCTTACTTCAGTTGTTGGTAAAGTGTTGGAAAAGGTTATAAGAGATAGGATTTATAATCATCTAGAAAAGAATAATTCGATTAAGGATAGTCAGCATGGTTTTGTGAAGGGTAGGTCGTGCCTCACAAACCTTATTGAGTTCTTTGAGAAGGTGACCAAACAGGTAGATGAGAGTAAACCGGTTGATGTGGTGTATATGGATTTCAGCAAGGCATTCGATAAGGTTCCCCACAGTAGGCTATTGTACAAAATGCGGAGGAATGGGATTGTGGGAGATCTAGCAGTTTGGATCAGTAATTGGCTTGCTGAAAGAAGACAGAGTAGTTGATGGGAAATGTTCATCCTGGAGTCCAGTTACTAGTGGTGTACCGCAAAGGTCGGTGTTGGGTCCACTGCTGTTCGTCATTTTTATAAACGACCTGGATGAGGGCGTAGAAGGGTGGGTTAGTAAATTTGCAGATGACACTAAGGTCGGTGGAGTTGTGGATAGTGACGAAAGATGTTGTATGTTACAGAGAGACATAGATAAGCTGCAGAGCTGGGCTGAGAGGTGGCAAATTGAGTTTAATGCGGACAAGTGTGAGATGCTTCACTTCGGTCAGAGTAACCGGAATGCAAAGTACTGGGCTAATGGTAAGATTCTTGGTAGTGTAGATGAGCAGAGATCTCGGTGTCCAGGTACACAGATCCTTGAAAGTTACAACCAGGTTGACAAGGTTGTTAAGAAGGCATACAGTGTTTTAGCTTTTATGAAGAGAGGGATTGAGTTCTGGAACCATGAGGTTATGCTACAGCTGTACAAAACTCTGGAGCGGCCACACTTGGAGTATTGTGTACAGTTCTGGTCACCACATTATAAGAAGGATGTGGAACCTTTGGAAAGGGTGCAGAGAAGATTTACTAGGATGTTGCCTGGTATGGAGGGAAGGTCTTACGAGGAAAGGCTGAGGGACTTGAGGCTGTTTTCATTAGAGAGAAGGTTAAGAGGTGACTTAATAAAGACATATAAGATAATCAGAGGGTTAAATAGGGTGGACAGGGAGAGCCTTTTTCCAAGTATGGTGACAGCTAGCACGAGGGGGCATAGCTTTAAATTGAGGGGTGATAGATATAGGATAGATGTCAGAGGTAGTTTCTTTACTTAGAGAGTAGTAAGGGTATGGAATGCTTTGCCTGCAACGGTAGTAGATTTGCCAACTTTAAGTACATTTAAGTCGTCATTGGACAAGCATATGGACATACATGGAATAGTGTAGGTTAGATGGGCTTCAGATTGGTATGACAGGTTGGCGCAACATCGAGGGCCGAAGGGCCTGTACTGCGCTGTAATGTTCTATAATTATAAAAGTATATAAGCATTACTCATTCATTTTGCTAATTTCAGTAAAATCAATAAGCCTGTCTTGAAATTGACAGAAGCAAAACATACAGGAAATCTTATTATTCAAGGTGAGCACTTTCAGAGCATTAATTACAAAACACCTCCATTGTAGTGGCTAGAAATTCAAGCATTATATCCCAAAATCATACAGGACTAGAATTTGATAACTTCAGGATTGTACGAAATTATGTGCAAATTGTATTTTCTAAGTTTAGGTAATACAGATTTAAATTTGGTACTAATTGGCTAGTGTGGCAGCTCACAATATTGAATGCATGTTTACAATAAATGTTATTACTGCTGTCATTTCTGTTTTCCGGTAGGCTGATGTTTATAGTGCAGATTTCCATGCTGAAAGAGCAGCTCGAGAAGCAATTCATGCAGAAAAGGAGTCACTGGCTGAAAGGGTGAATTTGCTCATGAAAGAAAACACAAAGATGAAGGAGGAACTGGATGCATTTAGCAGGTATTTCATGATGTCTTGAAGAAAAACTTGATCAAAAATGTATTGCAAGATTTTGTCTTGAATATTTATTGTCAGTGGAATGTGAAGATCACTGATAAGATCAGCATTTATCCTGTATACCTAATTGCTCTCGAGGAGTCAAGCTACTATTGTAAACTGCTTCAATATTGAAGCACTCTTTGCAATTATAGTTTAAATTACAAGAAATCTCAATGTTGTTTTCACTTAAAGGGAAACAAACAGGGAACAGAATCATCATTCCAAGAATTTTTGAAAAATTTAACAAATGTTGTGTTGCTGCTGTAGCATATCCACAAGTAAAAGAAATTAAGAATGTAAGTGAGGAATGTAAATTTTGAAGCATTAGGTTGACTCCTTGGGTAGTGTCCTAGACGCAGCTATTTTCAGCTGCTTCATCCATAACCACCTTTCTTCGTAAGGTTGGAAATTGAAAAATTCACTGATGATTGAATAATGTTCAGCACAATTCACAACTCCTTGAATACTGAAGTAGCCCATTTCCGTATGGAGCAACACCTGGACAACATCCAGCTTGAACTGATAACTGCGAGTAACATTTGTGCTACACGAATGCCAGATAATTACCATCTCCAACAAGAGAAAATCTAACCATTCCCTGAGCATTGCTGTATTCCACCTTTCAACATCCTGGGTTTTACTATTGACCAGAAACTGAACTGAACTAACAATATAATTACTGAGACTACAAGAGCAGGTCAGAAGCTAGGAATTCTGCCATGAGTAACTCATGCCTTGGTTCTCTGATGTTTGCTGAAAATGTGTTGCTGGAAAAGCGCAGCAGGTCAGGCAGCATCCAAGGAACAGGAGAATCGACGTTTCGGGCATAAGCCCTTCTTCACTTCCCCCCCCCTTCTCTGATGTTTGTCCACATCTAAAAACCAAGAGTCAAGACTGTGATGAAATTTGCTGCACATGCTAGGATGGGGGCAGAAAAACAACAGTCAAGCTCAACACTGTCTAGGACAAAGCAAATATCATGGTCAATATTGATTTCCTTCATCAGTGGTGCATACCGTCTACAAGATGACTGCACAAATTTGACAAAGATCCTGAGACAACACCTTTCAACCTCACTTGCCACTAAGGAAGTCAAGGGCAGCTGATACATGAGAACACCACCCAAATGTTCCCCTCCAAGCCATTCACCATCCTGATTTGGAAATCTATCACTGTTCCCTCACTGTCACTGTGTTAGAATCCTGGAACTCTCTCCCTCACAGCCCAGTAGATGTCCCTAAAAAATGCATGTCATTCATGCACAGCACCATGTCTGAGGCCAACATAATAGATCAGGCCAAAAGATTTGTCTCCATCATTCACGTAATGTCACACAAACCAGCCAGCAGCCACATGGAGAACAAGATATTTCAGTGTAAGATTATAACCAAGATTTGTATTAGACTTGATGAGGCTTAATTAACAAATGTAAGATAAGCATTGGTTTCTCAGAAGAGAATTATCATGTTAATTTTATAACACTAACTAGAATATTTCAAATAAACATGTTCTTGCATTAATGTTTTTCATATGAAAACATCTATACTTACTTCTGGCATGAATTAATATAATCATTTTTAAAATAAATATCATTTATTACGCTGAATTAGAGAGAAGCAACAAAATAAAAGTAGTTTCCATAAGCTCCTTTATTTCTGAGTTTTTTCTTTATAGTGGCAAGGGAAATTGGTTGGGGTAGATAGGTGGTGGTCCATGGGCTCTCTAGTCCTGTCTAATTGGGGATGAAAAGGTTTGAGAATCGCTGATCTGTATCAAATTGCATTGTTCTACATAAATAATGGTAAATGCTAACCTGTTAAAATTGTTTGTCTGAACTTGTAACTGTATGAAAACAGTTATTGCAGAACAAACTAAAACGTTGTCTATGGTTAATGTATCAAGAACAAACGGGGAACATGACATTTTACAGTAGTTCTTCTAATATACACTTTCTTTGCTTCATTCTGTCTGTACCTTGCTATCTAAGATGGATAATGAATGGATAGAAATCAGTGTGTGGATGCTGGGTCACTGAAATATATAAAAATATAGATAATTCCTTGATATTTCAAAATTCTAACAGCTATGCTGAGCTGGTACAAAAGGGGAGTTGAAGACTGTGGCAGATCACCACAATCTTGTTGAATGGCAAAGCAGGCTTAAGGCATGAATGGCCTACTCCTGCTTTGATTTCTTATAGTCTAACATCAATCAGCAAGATCTCTTAGGTAAAAGAAATTATTTAAGATGTAAATGATAAATTTAGTCAGCTGCCAAAGCCCAGTAAAGTTCAATTGAATCATTTTAGTTTTTTTCAATCAACAATGAAATATTGACTGGTACTATTTTATGTTCAACATTTGTAATACATTAAACTGTGATTCGAAATAACGTACTATGCTGTTTAAATGATCTTAGTCTTTAAGGTTCACAACTAATGTACTATCTCATAATCCTTGTTTCACTGATACCTGAAAGATTGACTTCTCAAATGTTTAATTGAATTTACAGGCAGTCTTTGATTGAATTGCAGCGCCGTCATAGCAATCTAGGGGCTGAGGACAATGTAGCAATGCAGCAACCGGTTCAACGAGGTAAAAGCTTTGTTTTAAATTTAAATCAGCTGTGATCCTGTATATTACCAAGGATCTATGTTTGCAGTTCTTGAGACTTGGAGCTCAGCTTGAGGTTCAGGTTGTAAGTTTGCTTGCTGAGCTGGTAGGTTTGTTCTCAGACATTTCGTCACCATGCTGGGTAACAACATCAGTGTGCCTCTCGTGAAGCTTCACCTTCACTTGGAAGCTCACTGATGTTACCCAGCACGGTGACGAAATATCTGAGAACAAACCTACCAGCTCAGCGAGCAAACTTATGACCTGAAGGAACTAATGCGTTTGTCACAATCTTATAATTGTGTTTGATATTGTAAATTAGACAAGACCATTATCAGTATAGAGTATTAGAGTGGAGGTTTTTTTTTAAATTTCTTCCATGGAACATGGGCATCTTTGTCAAGGCCAGCATTTCCCATCCATAATTGTCTTTGAAAGGAGTGGAATGTTCCGCCATTTCAGATTCAACCACATTGATGTGAATCTGAAATCACCTGTAGGCCACACTAGGTAAAGATGGTAGATGGCCTTCAAAAAGAACATTGGTGTTGTACTGTCCCTAGTTGGTTGTTAATTGTTACTGTTTAGTTTTAGTATTTACTTTGGTAAATAAATACTCATTTGTGGTCAAATGGGTTTGTAGTGAATATCAAAAAAGAAAGATGACCTCTAGGTGATTTTGCGATGGGTTTCCCAAACAAAGGTACAGGGTTCTGGATGTATTCTTGTGGTGTGGTGGAAGGGTTCAAATCCATCTGCTCTAGAGATATGTTGTGATATATCTAAACAGGTTGGTTTTTAAAAAGAAACTGGGTTCTTTGGCTGATCTCTGCACAAATAAGGATGTGTTTTTAGAGGCTCTTGTGGCACAGTGGTAGTGTCCCTACCTCTAGACCAGAAAGCCTGGATTCAAATCCCACCTACTTAACATTTGTGCCATAACATGTCTGAACAGATTGATTGAAAATATGAAGAGCTAAGTTCTTAGGTACGTAGAGTCATAGAGATGTAGAGCATGGACACAGACCCTTCAGTCCAACCCGTCCATGCCGACCAGATATCCCAACCCAATCTAGACCCACCTGCCAGTACCTGGCCCATATCCCTCCAAACCCTTCCTATTCATATAACCATCCAAATGCCTTTTAAATGTTGCAATTGTACCAGCCTCACCACTTCCTCTGGCAGCTCATTCCATAAACGTACCACCCTCTGCATGAAAAAGTTGCCCCTTAGGTCTCTATCTTTCGTCTCTCACCCTAAACCCATGTCCTCTAGTTCTGGACTCCCACCCCAGGGAAAAGACTTTTGTCTATTTATCCGATCCATGCCCCTCATGATTTTATAAACCTCTATAAGATCACCCCTCAGCCTCCGACGCTCCAGGGAAAACAGCCACAGCCTATTCAATCTGTCCCTATAGCTCAAATCCTCCGACCCTGGCAACATCCTTGTAAATCTTTTCTGAACACTTTCAAATTTCACAACATCTTTCCAATAGGAAGGAGACACATGTGGCAGTGTTTTTAACTTGGAGCCAAGTTCAAGTCCCATCTGCCCCGAAAGGTCTGTTTCCTTGTTGTATGACTGGGTGTTGTAACTTGTATTTAACAGGTTAATTTTTTTTTTTGAAAATATCATTCAGGTTTCTAATGGCACTGTAGTAGCACTCCTACCTCTGGGTTCGAATCCTACCTGCTTCAGAAATGTGTCACAACATCCCTGAATCGATTGATCATTAAAATGTCTTGCCTTTGAAGCTTTGGTAGGCACGCAGGCAGTGCAAGCACTGGAGTGTATTATCTCCCCCTCTGACATCATTAGATTTAACTCCCTTTCTTGTTTCCCCACCATTTTGCTTGTAAATTGTTTGTTTAGTTAATTATTTGGGAGAGTTAGTGATAGGCTTTTCAAAAGGAAAAGAGCCAATTGGCTTCAAGACAGGGAATGCAATCCAAAGGAAAGAATGGAAACTGGTATTTTTAAAAATTATTTATTCATGTGATGGGGACATTGCTGGCCAGGCAGCATTTATTGCCCATCTCTAATTGCCCAGGGGGCAGTTGACAGTTAACTACATTGCTACGGGTCTGGAGTAACATGTAGGCCAGACCAGGTAAGGCTGGCAGTTTCCTTCTCTAAAGGACATTAGTGAACCATTAGTGACAATCGATAATAAATTCATGTCGTCATTAGGCTGTTTAATTCCAGATATTCATTGAATTCAAATTCCAACATCTACCGTGGCAGGATTCGAACCTGGTTCCCCAGAACATTATCTGCATCTCTGGGTTAACAGTCCAGCGATAATACCACGAGGCCATCACCTGCCCCAAATAATAGAACTTCGTAAATCTGTTTTTTTTTGCTGCAGAATTCAACAAATGAATATCGTTGTGTTAAACATGCACAGTCTTATATTTTGCAAGTTGTATGATATGTGTATGATATATTACTGTACCTTAACTGTTGTTTTAATTCTGCTCATCAGGACCTGACAATCTTGCTTGGGACCTGCAAGGGGTTCTGCCGGAACATGCTTGTCCAAAGTGTGGTACTGTCTTGCCTGACATAGATACCCTACAAATACATGTCATGGATTGCATCATATAAGCAGAAGATCTAACTAACCACTGTTATGGTTCTTACAGCTATGCAAACATATTGAATTTGTTGTTGCCTTATTGGAGGATGGAGGAGAAAGGATGCTGATTGTAATTACTTTTATGGAATTTCACTTCAAACTGTAATTGTGAAATTAATGTTTTGTTGTTTAGCACAATGCTTCCCAAATGTTTTCTCACTATGACCCCATTTTACCGTTTGAAAATAGTCATGACCTTGTGGGAACTGATAGATAGCCAGGGGCCTTATACTGGGAGGGGCACAGCTGTTATAACTCAGTGGCCATTGGTGCTTCAGAGCTTGTGACCCACTTTGGTCCTGACCCCATTTTGGAAAGTCCTGATCTCATACTGCTTTAATATTTGCTTACGTGAATGTAGTGCTCATTTATCTTTACAAACTTAATTCTAAGAATAATGCACCAAAGGATTTAACATTTTTCAATAATAGCTTCAGAGTTTGCATATTACAGAGTTATTTATTTCCTGCAGATTTGTTGGTGAGTTACTGGGCACTGTTTTTCCGCAAGTGTTTTGGGTTATAAGTAAAAACAGTTGGGTAAAATGGGGCAGATCTAATCTACGTTTCAGAGGAGACATTCAGATTTGTACTGAAGAAATTGTACCATTCTAAGTCTCTCAATCTTTCGGTATAATTACACTCAATTAGGTAAGGGGTAAAATTGAGCATATACCGCCATGTTTCCTGACTGATGTGATGGGTTAATTTCTTTGCCAAAGGCTAAATATTCTGGTTAAGTTCCACTTGAAGAATTCATTTATCAAGAATAAAACAATTGAAATGCTTACAATCTGTATATTGAGTAGTGTACTGGGTCATGTATTGATTGATATTTCTGGGCATAGGTATAATGAAGAAATAAATATTCCTCTCAGGGATGCCTGCTGACTTAGCCCACGTGAACGTTAATTGAGTCACTTGTTATCCACTTCTCTATTTTTTTTGACTACCTTCCTGGATAGAGCTATGGGAAAGTCCAGAGGAAAACAAAGTTAAAGCAGGAGTGGAAATCATTCCATGACTAACTCTGGGCTTCGCTAAGTGTTTATTTTCAGAGCTTAGGAGTATTAGTCAAAAATAATTTTCAGAGATATTAGGTAGGAGGTTTAAAAAAGCAAGGTAGCTGAAGTAGTATATCAAATGAGGTGCAAAACGCAAACTAAGTTTCTGAATATTACATTTAGTGATTGTATTGAGTTTTAAAGATAGTAATTAATAAAATGTCTTGTCAGGATTTTTTTTGTTTAAGCAAATAATTTTAGTAAAGCTAACCTGGCTAATTCAATTGTTGTATTAAGCTGGATTCATGCTAAGATTAAGTTGTTTGTCTATAAAATATAATAATTAGGCACTTTATTTACTATATCTGATAAATGCAGGCAGTTTTAATCTGCAAAATAACTGAATGTCAAAGGATGGTTTGAGAACTGAAATAAATATTTGTCGTGGCTATTCAGATTGTGGCTTGCTTTATAATTCCTGAAGTGAAATAGGCTTTCTCCAATATATTAGACACACATGATCAAGGTAAGAAGCAGCTCTCAAGTCACATAGGTTTTCTAGTGGATGTTATGTCACCCCAGGGGGTTTGATGGAAATTACACTAAAATATCTTCTGATGCTACTATACTCAGCCTTGTAGATTGACCAAGGAAGAGACTGGATGCAGAAGAGCAGAGAGAGCATTCATAATAATTGATTCTGAAGTTCTTGGAAAATGTGAACTGCAGGGCCCATTACCAAGAATTTCAAAATGCTGTACTTGACCAATATTGTGATTCTCTTTTCAGGATCAGCAATAGCAAAAAAATTGCAATGGTAAGTGAATGTATACAGCAGATCTCCCATGAACCTATTCAGAAAACAAACATTTTATCACTTCCCTACAGCTGAAAAGTTAAAAATTAATTGTGGTCCAAGAAAGAATAGATCAAATATGAATTTTTTAAACTTGGGTGGAAAGAAAGTGTTTCTCCAAAGCCATTTTGCTCCCAGACTTCTCAGTCCAATTCATCTCCCACTCCCACTTTTAATATTCTTCCATTTCTCTTCCAACAGTTCGTGTAGCTAACATTACCATAACAAATAGGTACAGGAATAGGCCATTTGGCCCCCTCAAGACTTCTCTGCTATTCATTAGGATCATGGCTGAACCAGTATTCCTCATATCCACTTTTCCCCATAATCCATGATTCCTCTGATCAAGAACCTATCTCAGCCTTAAATATTTACAAGGACTCTGTCCCCATAGCTCTCTACAGCAAGGAGTTCCAAAGTCTCCCAATCATCCGAAAGAAGAAATTCCTCTTCATTTATCTTAAGCTGGTGCCCTTTACTCAAAGACAATGTCCCCTGGTCTTAGACTCTCTCAATGTGGGGAAATATCCCCTCTACATTTACCCTGCCACAACCCTAAAGAATCCTCTATGTTTCCATGAGATCCCTGGTGAAAAGAATCCCAAACCCTGTTTAGCGTTTGCTCATAAGAATATCCCTCCACATATAAACCTTGGAACTGCCTCCAGTGAAATATCTTTCCTTTAACAAAGGGACCACAACTGCTCACAGTACTCCAAAAGCCATCTCATTGATGATGATGTACAGTTGCAATAAGACTTTGTAAATCTTATCTCCAATTCCATTGAAATAAGGCTAAACATTCGATTAGCCCTCCTGATAACCTGCTGCATTCTTCATAACATTGTTATCAGTATCTGTGCACTCTTGATATCAACATTATTATAGGTAAAGGTTGGTCCTGTGAACCAGGTTCATATCAAGCTCTCTATGTGACAAACTGTTCGCATTGATTTGGCTGTGCAGGATTTGGTGATTGTGCCATGCAACCCCGATTATCCGTAGAACTCTTGTGGAAAGTCAGAATCCACTAAAACTCAGTGGGTTGTTCTTTTCCATTGTGTGGATTCTTGGGCCAGATGTACAGATATGTGTTACCCATCTGGTGGCTGACAGAATCAACTATTATCTGACTTTTAGCAGAGGTACAAGTTCAGCAGGAATCTATTTGGTAATATTTCCCCAGTGTTTCACTTTTAAGTTTGATAAGCCATTGATCTGAGCTGCACAAACAGAAGAGAAAGGATCAAGCAAAAGTGAAAAGCTCACTTTAAAATTTATATTCATTCATGGGATGAAGTGTCGCTGGCTTGGCCAATATTTTATTGCCCAGGCCTAATTGCCCAAAGGGCAATTAAGAGTCAACCACATTGCTGTAGGTCTCCAGTCATATGTAGAGTAGATCAGGTAAGGATGGAGTTTACTTCCTTAAAACACATCAATGAACTAGATTTTTTTTTACTGACGATTGACAGTGGCCATCATCAGGTGAAAGTGAGGACTGCAGATACTGGAGATCAGAGTCAAGATTAGAGTGGTGCTGGAAAAGCACAGCAGGTCAGGCAGCATCCGAGGAGCAGGAAAATCGGCGTTTCAGACAAAAGCCCTTCATCAGGAATGAGGCAGGGAGCCTCTGGGTGGAGAGACAAATGGGAGGGGAGGTGGGGCTGAGGAGAAGGTAGCTAAGAGTGCACTAGGTGGGTGAAGTGACACATAATTCCAGATCTACCTTGGCAGGATTTGAACCCATGTCCTCAGGATGTTATCTGGGTTTCTGGATTAACAGTTCAACGATAATACCAGTAGGCCGTTGCCTCCCATAAGTGCTCACTAACAGGACAACACAAAGCCAGCTACTTTGGCCCAACTAGTCCATGCTGGTTGGTTCGTCCATTCTAGCTTCCTCTGGTCTTTCTTCACAAACTCCATAAACATTCATTCTCCATTCCCTTCTCCTTCATACTTATCGAATTCTATACTATTCACTTCAACTAATTGGCCATGCTAAATTGCCCGTAGTGTTAGGTGCAGGTGTAAATATAGGAGAATGAGTCTGGGTGGGTGCACTTCGGCAGGTCGGTGTGGACTTGTTGGGCCGAAGGGCCTGTTTCCACACCGTAAGTAATCTAAACTACTGCTGGTGGAAGCTAGTTTCACCTTCTCACTACTCTGGGTAAAGGTTTTGCTTCTAGATTCCCTTTTTGATTTCATGTATTGACCTCCAGGTTTTTAGTTTCCCCACAAGGCATAACAGACTCTTCACACCTGCTTTATGAATGCATAAAGACCTCCAGTGGGTCACACTTGAGTTCTCAAGAGAAATGTGAGGCAGCCTGTTCATCCACTTCCCACCTTCACGTTTGTCCCCCTCCACTGTTTCCATATATTTACAAATAGTATTGAAATCCCAGAATCCAGGGTTCCAAAGAGGAATAATTGGTGCTTTGCTTTCCCCTATAAGTAAACCTTGATGCTTGGTTTGATTTTTTTTTCTCTATGACCTTGTTATCCTGTGTCACCATTTATTGTGATTTGTGTACTTGTATTCCCAGGTCCCTGTGCTCATCAATCCCATTCAGATTCTTGTTCTCTTGGCAGTAACCAGTCTGCTTATTTTTTCTTGCCAAAATCTAACATTTTTAATTTATTCACATTGAAATTCCAATTATATTCTGCAAGTTTGTTAGTATCCTGTAATTTGTTACAGTCCAACTCAAATGGACTATCCAATATTTCTGTCCTACACAGCATATGGTGTTATCTGCAAATTTAGAAATTTAATGAAAAAGGACTCCTTAGTACTCAGTGATCATTTAGAAAATACATGATCTGCTCCACCTCATGTTGATATTTGTGGGAACTTCCTTTGTGCAAGTTAGCTACCATGTTTCCTGACTAAACTTCAAAAGCTTCTAGGAAGGTCTTGTGGCCAGGAAAGGCATTGTCTCAATTTCAAGTCTTTTTATTCAGATGGCGATCACTTGCTACTTGTTCTGTAGGTATTTGCTTATACATCAGGGGCAAGTGCAATGCCTTGTACATGCGGCCTATCCCTGTTCGATGGCTGTAACTGAGAACCGCTAACAGGAGTGAAAGAGAGAGGTTGTGATAGCAAGCCTTTGATTTGATGATTCAATTTCTGTGGTCTGTGCAATGTTGTTTGTGTGACCCATTTTACATGATCTGGTGTCTTCCACTTGTTATCCACTATAAAAGATCAAGTCTGAGATCCTTTACAATCCGCTTTGTGATTTACTCTGTGATTCGGTCTCTGATCCAGTCCATATCACCGCATGGCCCAGTGTCTGTGACCTAGAATGATCCAATTTATGATCCACTCCTTGTAATTCTGTCTGATAACTCATCTCTTATGACCTAATCTCTGTGATCTACTTCATGTGATTACAAACAACAACAGGCCATTCAGCCTGCTATGCAATTAAATCATGGCTGATAATCCAATTCAGTCCCACTTTCCCTGATCTCTTGATGTCATTAATCTCCAGAATTAAATCAAACCTGACATCTAACCCCACCCTGGCCTCATGAACCCCCTCAGTCCAACTCTGTCCCACTCCCTGCAAGATTCTTTCACCCAACTGTTCAACTCACCCTAAACCCTCAGCCACTTATCTGGAATTCTACCCATTCTTATACCCACCGTCCCACCCCTGGTACCTTGCTGAACTCTTCTTCCCCACTGCCAATCCTGACCCATGTACTCATTCTCTTCTCCACCTTTAGCTTATATGCTCACCCATTCACAGCACTGGCTATGCTGCTGAACATTTAAATCACAGAACACAATGTCAGAAAACTGAATATGATTTTGATAATGATCCTCTGCTGGCTTCAAGCTTCCAACACCACACTATCAACTCTGATCTCCAGCATCTACAGTCCTCACTTTCCCCAAGCATTCCTGGACAGATCTCTGCTGTTTTGCAACCGAAGTTTCTTGTCCAGGAATTTGCAGACTGGAAGTAGTCTAAAATGTATCTTTCTTTAAAAATCTGATCAAGGTCAATAATAGGGATTCTAAATTTTTAATTCATTCATGGGGTGTGGGCAGCACTGGCTGGGCCAGCATCTACTGCCCCATCTCTATCTGCCCCTTAAGAAGGAGGGGGTGAGCTGCATTCTTAAACTGCTACAATAGGTTGCCCCACAATGCTATCAGGGAGGGTGTTGTAGAATTTCGACCTGAAGAAACAGCAATATATTTCCAAGTCAAGGTAGTCACTGGTTTGGAGGGGAAGTTGCAGGTGGCAGAGTTCCTGATTGGAATTTCTGGACCAATAAATCTGTTCGCTATATTTGAATGTGTCTCTATGTGACCCATTCTCTATGATCCTTTCTCTCTGTTCCATTATGTAATTCCGGTATACACAATATAGTTTTCAATCAGTTTTCAATCTGCAATCCACTCTAGAGGTGATCTCCTCTCTGTGACCCAATCTTCACTAGATCAAGAGCCTAGGCGATCAGATGTTAACTTTTCCTGGTGATCCAGTTTCTGAGTCAAACATACCCCTGGTGATCCAGTATACCAATCATTTGCTCCCCAAGTGAACTGGTCACTAAGAGATTCAGTCACCAGACTATCCACACTCCATGTAATCAACTCCCTAAGTGAGCCAAGTCCTTGGTTGCTCTTTAGTCTCCATGGGATCCATTCTCCTGACCACCATTGGGTGATGCTATCTCAAGGGTGACCCAATCCCCTGAGATCCAAACTCTTTATGTTCCAGCCCCCAGTTGATCTACCCTCTTGGTCATCCACATCTGGTCAATGTGATTCCTGGACAATCCACCGCCTTGGGTGATCTACCAATCAAATAACCCAGCCTTTGGACATCCTGCGTCCAGTGATCTGCTCTTGGGATGATCCAATCCCCAGGCAATCTGTTCTCTCAGCAATCGAATCTCCAGTTTCTGAGTAATCTGCTCCCTCAACAATCCAGTCTTCAGGTGATCTGCTGTCTTGGTGATCCAGTGCACGGGTGATCCGCTCCCTCGGCGATCCAGTCCCCTTGTGGTCCAGTCCCTCGGTGATTCAGCCCCCGTGTGGTCCGCTCCCTCGGTGATCCAGTCCCTGGATGGTCTGCTTCCTCAGTGATCCAGTCCTCGGGTGGTCCACTCCCTCGGTGATCCATTCCTAGGGTGGTCCAGTCACCGGGTGGTCCGCTCCCTCGGTGAACCAGTCCCTGGGTGGTCCGCTCCCTTGGTGATCCAGTCCCCGGGTGGTTCGCTCCCTCGGTGAACCAGTCCCTGGGTGGTCCGCTCCCTCAGTGATCCAGTCCCTGGGTGGTTCGCTCCCTCGGTGAACCAGTCCCTGGGTGGTCCGCTCCCTCGGTGGTCCGCTCCCTCGGTGATCCAGTCCCCGGGTGGTCCGCTCCCTTGGTGAACCAGTCCCTGGGTGGTCCGCTCCCTCGGTGGTCCGCTCCCTCGGTGGTCCGCTCCCTCGGTGGTCCGCTCCCTCGGTGATCCAGTCCCCGGGTGGTCCGCTCCCTCGGTGATCCAGTCCCTCGGTGATCCAGTCCCCGGGTGGTCCGCTCCCTCGGTGAACCAGTCCCTGGGTGGTCCGCTCCCTCGGTGGTCCAGTCCCTCGGTGATCCAGTCCCTGGGTGGTCCGCTCCCTCGGTGATCCAGTCCCTGGGTGGTCCGCTCCCTCGGTGATCCAGTCCCCGGGTGATCGAGTCTACCAGTGGGCGGGACCTCGGAGTGGAGCGTGATTACGTCAGCGGGTGACGCTGTTTAATGTTTTGGCGCCAAAGGGAAACGAGCGAAAACTGGCGGAGACTCCCTGAGGTAATTATTATAGAGTTAATATGTGTATATATAATATATTGGGGGAGAGACACTGAGGGAATTATTACAGAGTTTTTATACATCGGGACTGGGGTGAGAGACTGAGGTAATTTTTAAAGAATTAACACCTTTTATACACGATCACAGCGGGACAGGGAGGAGAGACTGACATATTCCTGATGAAGGGCTTTTGCCCGAAACGTCGATTTTGCCTGGCCTCGGATGCTGCCTGAACTGCTGTGCTTTTCCAGCACCACTGATCCAGAATCTGGTTTCCAGCATCTGCAGTCATTGTTTTTACCTAATAGACTTTCTGTGTTCCAAATCGCCCTCCACTTTATGGACCCAGCACTAGAACAGAGTTACTGTGTAATTGAGCCTTGAATCCTGGTGAATCTGCAGCCTATTCCTATCCAGGACCAAGACACCTTCAAACCATTGCGCAGAGTGGAAATCCAGTAGTTTGTTTGTTAGTTAATCCACAAAATGCTCTGGGATTGTGTTTATGATTTATTCAGAGTAAGTTGTTTTCATTCTTGATATTTGTTTCCAATTTTCAGTGTGACAGCATTTTCTGAAGTCACGGCCATAATATTGTCATAATATGGAAGGTAAGAGCATTCGAATTGATAGCATTCTAACATTGAAATGATTCTGTGCTTTTTAAAAACAAATTGCATTTCCAAAGTTTTGCTAGAAAAATATATGTTAAGCTGCAGCAAAAACAGAAATGGTTGGAGAAACTGCAGGACTGGTAGCACTGCTGAGAGAAAGCAGAGATAACATTTAAAGTCCAGTGATCCTTCTTCAGAGTTTTTCCAGCAATTTCTGTTTTTCTTTCAGGTTTCCAGCTTCCACGGTTCTTAAAGCTGGATTGGTTTTGAAACTAGAACCCAAGCTGCAACTCTTGATTTGTATGTATCTTGGTGACAGGTACTGAAGATCTGGCTCTACTGGCATCTCTTCTGGATGAGAATGAGGAAGAAATAACGACAATTGCAGGATGTTCTCAGGACGAACAGAGTGTAGAGCAGAGATCGCTTGATAATGCTGACGAATGGGATGAACTGTTTGATGGAGATGATGAGGACAATGGTCAGGCTATGGAAATCAGTGCTCTCTTTGGAGATGTGGAAGACATGATGGAGGAAGAAGAGGAGGAGAGTGAAGCAATTGCATTGGAGAGAACTGACCAACCATGCCTCATTTCTCATCAAAAGACAGAAAAATCAAAAGTTGAATTGGAAGGTATTTTGCAATTAATACACTACTATATTTGTTTTTCTAACTGCAACCTATCCAAAAAAAGACAAGATTGGATTACTGCTGCTAAAGAAGGACATTTGAAAAGAACAACAGAATAGGAAAATCAGGGGCCTGTGGTCTATTTGATAATTCAACTAGTGTTGCATGAGCTGAAAATCGAGCAAGTCCAGTACAATAAGCTGTGACTTTTTTTCTCTGTTGGCAACAAGACACATTGATAAACTAATAATTTCCCCCATACAGGGAAAGAGTGTGGTATGTCACTGGGAAAGTACTCCAGTGGCTCAGACTAATACTCTGGGGACAACGGTTCAAACCCCACCATAACTGGTGGTGGAGTTTAAGTTCAATGAATAAAATCCTTTATTAAAAACTACTAGTGACCACGAAACTATTATCAATTGTTATAAAATCCCATCTGGTTCACTAATGTCCTTTAGGGATAGAAATCTGTTTTGATGATGTTAAGGAAGTAGTAGTATAGTTAAGAGGGAAATCAGGAGGGGAAAAATGGGACATGAGATAGCTTTGGCACATAGAATTAAGGAGAATCCAAAGAGCTTTTACAAATACATTGAGGACAAAAGGGTAACTAGAGAGAGAATAGGCCCCCTCAAAGATCAGCAAGGCGGCCTTTGTGTGGAGCCACAGAAAATGGGGGAGATACTAAACGAGTATTTTGCATCGGTATTTACTGTGGAAAAGGATAAAGAAGATATAGACTGTAGGGAAATAGATGGTGGCATCTTGCAAAATGTCCATATTACAGAGAAGTGCTGGATGTCTTGAAACAGGTAAGGGTGGATAAATCCCCAGGACCTGATCAGGTGTTCCCTAGAACTCTGTGGGAAGCTAGAGACATGATTGCTGGGCCTCGTGCTGAGATATTTGTATCATTGATAGTCACAGGTGAGGTGCTGGAAGACTGGAGGTTGGCTAACATGGTGCCACTGTTTAAGAAGTGTGGTAAGGACAAGCCAGGGGACTATGGACCATTGAGCCTGATGTCGGTGGTGGACAAGTTGTTGGAGGGAATTCTGAGGGACAGGGTATACATGTATTTGGGAAGGCAAGGACTGATTAGGGATAAGCCAGGGAACTATAGATCGGTGAGCCTGACCTCAGTGGTGGGCAAGTTAGATTAGATTAGATTAGATTACTTTACAGTGTGGAAACAGGCCCTTCGGCCCAACAAGTCCACACCGACCCGCCGAAGCGCAAACCACCCATACCCCTACATTTACCCCTTACCTAACACTACGGACAATTTAGCATGGCCAATTCACCTGACCTGCACATCTTTGGAACTGTGGGAGGAAACCGGAGCACCCGGAGGAAACCCACGCAGACACGGGGAGAATGTGCAAACTCCACACAGTCAGTCGCCTGAGGCGGGAACTGAACCCGGGTCTCTGGCGCTGTGAGGCAGCAGTGCTAACCACTGTGCCACCGTGCCGCCCACCGTGCCTTTGGAAAGGCAAGGACTGATTAGGGATAGTCAACACGGCTTTGCGTGTGGGCAATCCTGTCTCACAAACTTGATTGAGTTTTTTGAAGAAGTAACAAAGAGGATTGATGAGGGCAGAGCGGTAGATGTGATCTATATGGACTACAGTAAGGCGTTCGACAAGGTTCCCTATGGGAGATTGGTTAGCAAGGTTAGATCTCATGGAATACAGGGAGAACTAGCCACAAGGATACAGAACTGGCTCAAATATAGAAGATGGGGGTGGAGGGTTGTTTTTCAGACTGGAGGCCTGTGACCAGTGGAGTGCCACAAGGATCGGTGCTGCGTCCTCTACTTTTTGTCATTTACATAAATGATTTGGATGCGAGCATAAGAGGTACAGTTAGTAAGTTTGCAGATGACACCAAAATTGGAGGTGTAGTGGACAGCGAAGAGGGTTACCTCAGATTACAACAGGATCTTGACCCGATGGGCTGAGAGGTGGCAGATGGAGTATAATTCAGATAAATGCGAGGTGCTGCATTTTGGGAAAGCAAATCATTGCAGGACTTATACACTTAATGGTAAGGTCCTAGGGAATGTTGCTGAACAAAGAGACCTGAGAGTGCAGGTTCATAGCTCCTTGAAAGTGGAGTCGCAGGTAGATAGGATAGTGAAGGAGGTGTTTGGTATGCTTTCCTTTATTGGTCAGAGTATTGAGTACAGGAGTTGGGAGGTCATGTTGCGGCTGTACAGGGCATTGGTTAGGCCACTGTTGGAATGTTGCGAGAAATTGTGGTCTCCTTCCGATCAGAACGATGTTGGAAAACTTGGAAGGATGTTGCTAGGGTTGGAGGATTTGAGCTATGGGGAGAGGCTGAACATGCTGGGGCTATTTTCCCTGGAGCGTCAGAGGCTGAGGGGTGACCTTATAGAGGTTTACAAAATTATGAGGAGCATGGATAGGGTAAATAGGCAAAGTCTTTTCCCTGGGGTCGGGGAGTCCAGAACTAGAGAGCATAGGTTTAGGGTGAGAGGGGAAAGATATAAAAGAAACCTACGGGGCAGCTTTTTCACACAGAGGGTGGTATGTGTATGGAATGAGCTGCCAGAGGAAGTGGTGGAGGCTGGTACAATTGCAACATTTAAGAGGCATTTGGATGGGTATATGAATAGGAAGGGTTTGGAGGGGTACGGGCTGGGTGCTGGCAGGTGAGACTAGATTGGGTTGGGGTATCTCGTTGGCATGAATGGGTTGGACCGAAGGGTCTGTTTCTATGTTGTACATCTCTATGATTCTACGATACACTAAATATTTTTGTTTATCTGCCACATGAAATCTAGCAATATTTTGCCGTTTTATTGTCTGTTTTAAATAATTGGAATACGAATTTCTTTGTTTCAAACTGAAACACCTTGTGATATTCCTGTTTATACAATGATTATTCTGAATATTGATATGCAAGACAAGTAAATCCTGTAGTATCTGCTATAAAAGAATGAATAGCAGGAGCAAATACATTTTTTCTTGCATAATTGCAATGAAGTATTCAACATATGTATGCATCTTGAGTAAAACTCAAGAAGTTACATTTATTTTCCATCACTGATGAGAAGCTGTCGTGGGAAAGTTTTCTGTTTTATGGAGATTGCTTTGCTTTGAACAGAGAGAAGATGAATTCATAAATACTAAACTCTTTGCAAAATCAAATAAAATTTATATTTATGTTATTTGAGATGCTTCCTTAAGTATCCTTTTTATTAAACAAAGCTGAACTGGAACAGATGAAGCAACAGATGGAAAAGTTACAGAGGGAATTTGCAAAGGTTACAGGTGGTCCAAAATCTGTCGTTCGATCTGCAAAAACCTCACCTGAAAACAAGCTGAAAACACCAGGTATTGTGCAAGTGTAAGATGGCATGCTGAGGAGCTTATTGAGTGGTCCCTGTAAAGGAAACCTGACTGAGTGAAACGGTGCAAAAGGGTTTCAGTTTCTAGATACCTCATGTTACTTTATTCCATCAGCAAACTACTGTTTGTGGAAATTGGTATACGGCCCATAGATGCAGTTTAATTTTCCTTTGGCATCTTTCCAGATATGACTTGAAATTTGTCTATTTGGAGACGTTTTGCAGTACTTTAAATTATAAACTGGATAGATTCATGATTGGAACACTGCAACCTTCATGTGGGAGCATAAGCCTGTTAGCAAAACTTACTCCTCTGGTTTAATTCCATTTTTGCGTGGCCACTTTGTTCTGTTCGGCATTTAGAAGTTTCAACTCACACAAGTTGTTATAAAATTCGTGTTTAATTTACACTGTGACTTGGAGGTTGCAGGAAAATCGACGTTTTTCAGAAATCAGACTTTGACCTCATAATTTAGATAGAATTTTAATCCAAGTCGGAACCAATTCATGTAACAGCAGGGCTTATCACTGAATGTACTGACCAGACTAATATAGTGGATCCTGATACCGCACAGATATAGAGGTTGCACTTGTGCATTAAATTGACTGTGAAGTTATCCTGCCGAGGAATGCTGGTCCAGAGGCTCTCTTTGTGGTTCTATTCCCGTTACTTTTTTTCACTGTTCCAATCATAGACTTTTATTTACTCATTTTAAAGTTGTTTTATTTTAACTGTTATCATTTCAACAGGTAAAGGCGCATGTACTGTTCAGAGTATAAAAGAAAGCACATCTTTTCAGGAAGCTCTGTGTATGCCCACTCCCAATCCTAAAAATGGCTTGTTGAAAACTAAGTCTCACATGGCCCAAGAACCTACAAATCCAACAGCAGGTAATTGATCCACCGATTTCTTGTTTATTGAAATTATATTTATATACAAATGTGCAAAAATTGCAAGCATCAAAACACTATCTGGTCCATTAGGCCTGCCTCATGTTGCTGTCATGTGGGAGGCAATGTGGTTAGAAAACCTCTAAATACCAGCAGCCTTGCATTTGCCAAAACCCCAAGACCTGTTTGAGATGCAGAATCTGGAAAAGTCTGTCCAACCCTCTTTGATAGGTAAACTAGTGAAGAAGATTATAGATGATATATAGATTGTGGTACTACACTTACTTATTGTAAAGCTGATCCATCTCTTTCTCTTTTATTTTTTGTGAACGGGTTTGCTGAATAATGGCGCAGGCTGATGATACACTTCCAAGGCTCATTAATCATTGAAAAGGGAAGAACAATCTAATGTGTAGCCTCTACTCCTTTGATATGTTTTATATCTATGCCCACGATAGTAATGTAATTCCCAGTATATTAAATTGAGATTGTGCAATAGCAACACTTAATTCATTTGCAGTAGTGTAGTGTGTTAGCCCGAGTACAACATGCATCTTGTAACAATGGATAATGAGGGTGGAGACTCCAAATGTATTTCCATTACATTTCTGACCAGGAATCTCTCCAACTTTTGCCATTTGTCTCGTGTTAGAAAGATTTGCAGGATGATGCTTGACCTGTTTGTCTGTGTTATGTATGCATGGTTCTTGGCCATCAAGTTCTAAGGTGGGATTGAAACTCAGAACTTCTGGTTCTGAGTCAGGCATATTACCCATTGCACAACAAGACCTTCCAGTTCGTTTATTTAACTCTTTATCAAATCAGCCCTAAATGTGTGCACTTCTAAACTGAATAGACCCAGCATTTTATTCTGTAAACTGCCTCTTTTAACGCATTCAGCAGCAGAAGCCTGCATATGTTTGAACAAAATCCATTGCTGACCAAAGTTATCAATTTGACATTTTCTTCATTCTTAATGGAGCACGTATTGTATACTTTACAACCCAAACTGAGGCAGGATAGCATTAAAGTAAAAATGCTGAAGAGTAGTCAAGGCAGTTGCTTTGCTCAGAAGCCTTAAAAAAAATGAAGTATTTTGGATTTTATTTTCCTCTCAAGGACAGGGTGTCTGTTGATTAGATGATTAGGGTGTGGTATGAAATGATGCCAACAGCACAGTTTCAATCCTGAGACCTACTACAGTAATTCATGGAAGCCCTGCTTTTTCACCTTGTTGCAGGTTGTTACCCCTGGTGCTATACAAACGAATTGTCTGAAGATGCCTGCACGTACTTGTGTTATATGAATAATTACCTTTGAACGACGCAAGTTGTATTGTTTTTTTTATAGGATGCTAGGTAGTTGCTAATTTAGCTATTTCAAATTTGATATATAGTTGAAATAGTGATAGATTTTACTCTATTGTTTAAAAAAATTGTCACATTGGACCACTTGGATGTATTTTAAATATCTGTAAAGCAATGACGTTTTTCAGTTATTTTTGTGAAGTTAATATTTCCTTATACATTTCATCAGCTTTCCATTGAAGTCTTGACAGATGATTTTCTTTTAAAACCTGAACTGCAACTCAGTGTATCCACCTCCTGTGGATTGCTGTCTCTGATTCTTATCTATGTAACTATTAGACGATGACAAACAGGGACAGCAGTTACAGGTATACTTTGTGTGTTAATCACCAAATGGAAATCTTTGAAGAAAACGTTGGATAACTGAATCAATTTGGGCACCAATGTAAAACTGCAGGATGTCAATTATTCTCCAGATAATCTGTTTCTTATACTCCTATTTCTTAATTTAATTAAATATATTGCAATGTTAAAATTAAATGAAATGATTCTAAAATAGGTATCTGTTATATGTTACAGGACATAATGGACATTGTTGTATGGAAATTATATCATTGTGTTGATATTCTGGTGAAGTGCTGTATATGTTATATAGTTTTTCATTTGTACTATTTACCAAATCATATTTAGTAAGTAGTCTAAACAGGGTCAGCATTTCTCTATTTGGATATGATTTAGTATCATACTGATGAATATAATGAGGGGTATGGATCGGGTGAATAGCAAACATCGTTGTCCTGGGCTTGGAGAGTCCAAAATTAGAGGGCTTAAGTTTAAGGTGAGAAGGGGGTAGTGCATGTATGCAATGAGCTGCCAGAGGAAGTTGTGGAGGCAGGTACAATTACAACATTTAAAAGGCATCTGGATGGGTACATGAATAGGAAAGGTTTAAAGGGATATAGGCCAAATGCTGGCAAATGGGACTCGGTCAGATTTAGGATGCTTGGCGCAGACAAGTCTCTGTGCTGTATCTCTCTAATGCTCTACATAATGTTTAGTACTGTAGTGCACGTACGTGTTCAATTTTTAACGTACGTAATACAACATTTTGAAGCAGTATTCATTATAGTATTTAATGTTTACTGCCTGGCTCTGCATCTAACGTATCACATGCTAAGTAGATGGTCATGCAATTTGATTTTAATACTTGGGATTATGCACTTTAAGAATTGAACACTTAATTTGACTGATAATATATAATTGACTGATAATTTGACTTATAGATAACCAGATAACATAGTTAAAAAACTTTACTCCATTGATGGGCCTCTCATTAAGAAATTCTGAGCCTATGTTTAATATATGCTGCAGCTTTCGGAATGGAGATCATAAAATATGCATCTATTTTGTGGAGGGAGAGAAAGATCCCCTTGAGGATGGAGAAAGAAATAGAAAAGAGTAAGCATCTGTGGGAAACAAATAGGAGAGAAGGAGGAAGATACTCCTTTGATGAAGGTGGACAGAGAGCTTTTTAAGGGTGGAAAAGTTCTGATAAGACAGTGAGAGTGATGCATACATTGGAGAAGAGGAATCTCTACAACAAGAAATCCTAATTTGGATGGGATGCTGAACCATCTCTGTCAGTGGAAGGAGTGGTTGCCTTTGAATCTCAAGCAATACACTTCAAAAGTAATATATGTTGTGTCTATTGATTTATGATTTTAATAGCAGGAGGTTGCATTTAATGATATTCTTCTCCCAGTCACAAAGATAAGAGATCCGATCCAAACACAGCCTGGAGGTAGGCAGGTACTTCAGCCTCTGAAAACCAGCAACAAATCCAATACCATGCATCAGGAATTTCCTGCAGCAGGAGATTACGAAAGGCCAGGAACCTCAAGGTCCACAAATTCAGACATAGCTGTGGATAAATTCTCTGGCTTGAGGCTGAGGTACAGTAATTGTTTCTGAATAATGTGGTTTCTTTCATAATGTTAAATATCATTACTTCTTTACTTGGGTTTTTTTGCTGAAATATTACTCCACTTTCTTCTCTAGTTATATTTGACTGTGCCCTCTGTGTCTTTTGAGGTAGCCAAACAGTATAACAAATAAACTTGAATTGTTTACGAATTTCACAATATTTTTGTTATGTTTGTGTGCCTTTTAAAGGTAAAGTGCAATACAGTGTTGAAAATGAAAATATTTGCTTGCAAATGAAAACAATTCTTTCTTTCAATGTTTAATTGTAGAGGGTAATTGATGTTTACTCCTGAATGTCTCTGAATATTAAAAATCCACATTTTGGTCTTTCAGTTGATGACTGCACTCACTAATTTAGAGAGATTTGCTCAGACATTTCTACATGCTGTGATAGATTACCCTGCAAACTTAATGAGTTAAATTCCTGTTGGTAGCATCTCATTGTTTGAGTGTGGATGACTGCATTCCTTTTTGTGAACCATAAAGAGAGTGGCATGAATGTCAGTCAGCTAACAGAACGTGCTATCATATTTAAGGGCAGAGTATATTAACAGATCTCTGAGAAACAAACCATTTTCTTTTAAAGGAGGTCCATATGCAAAAAGTATTACTCAAAAACAGATATCCAATTTTATCAGTATTGTGGAACTTCTCTGCTGTAATCTGCTAAGTTGAAATAACCTAAATATTGATTTTGCATGCACAGTCAAGCAATAACTTGAGCATTAAAATATACACAATATGAATTAAATGGAATGGATTTTAATTTTAAACAGCTTTGTAATGTCAGCCATGGAAAATTGATGTACTGGGGTAATTTCAAAGTTTGTTGACAGTACAGAACTGAGAAATATTGTAAACTTTGAGCAATACAGTATATGATTTCAAAACACCATTGGCAAGTTGTTAGTGTGGAAGATAGATGGCAGGTGAAGTTCAATGTGAAGAGTTGTGAAATTATACATTTTGGTAGAAAGAACTTTAGAAAGTACAAAGTAAAAGATACAACTCTGAAAATTGTGCAGGAACAGAGAGACATGAATGTATATGTGCAAAAGTCATTAAAGGTTGTAGGATAGCTGGCAAGAACAGTTAATAAAGCATATAGCATCCAAGACTTTATTAGTAGCATTGATTATAAGAGTTCTGGAGAGATCCCAGCAGAGCAGATGTTTGAATTCACTGAAAATATCTCATAATAAACTAGCTGAATGGCAACAATGTAATCATCGCCGATTGTTGTTATAAAAAACATCTGATTTAAGGGAGGAGATCTACCATCCTTACCTGGTCTGGCCTGCCTATATTTCAGATCCATAGCAGTGTGGCTGACTCTTAATCCCTTGAGGGTGGATGATAAATGCTGGACTAGGTAGCAGTGCTATCATTCCATGAACGAGGAATAAGATAAGAGTTAGACTTAAACTGGAGTATTGTGCACAGAAAGAGGGATGTGAATACATTAGAAAGTGCAGAGTTTTAATGGGAATGGTTTCAGGGATGAGAACCATCAGTTATAGTAATAGATTGCTAAAATTGTGACAGTTTTCCTTGAAGAGCAGAAGACTAAGAACAGATTTGACTGATGCAAAATCATGAAGACAGAGCTGGCAGGGAGAGACTATTCCCATTCGTGAAAGAATCAAGAATGAGATGGCACAAATTTAATACAGTTTACAAAAGAAGCAAATGTGATGTGTGAGATAACTTTTTCACCCAGCATGTGGTTCAGGTGTGGAGTGCTCTGCCTGGAATTGTGATGGAGGCAGCTTCAATCAATGCATTCAGAAAGGCATTAAATTATTATTTGAAGAGGAACAATGTTCATTGTTCCTGGGAATAGATTGGCAAGCACCAAAGAGTCATGGTGTTCATTTGGAGAGCCAGTGCAACCCAATGGACCATGGCCTCCTTTGCACTATTTGTAATTGGCACAAAGCTGTGTCCGGTGAAAGTTTGGTAGAAAATTGGGAAGGTTGTCAGTTTGAACAGAAATTGTGGAACTAAAAGGTTAGTAATCACTGGGCGTCTGAAACAAAATCTGCTTGAACATGAAGCTACTCAATCAGCATATTTTATTTTGAGTGATTCCCAGGGATTTTCTGTTTTATTTACTTCCCTTTCCCAAAATTGATGTTAAAATTCTGTTGTTGGTTTAAATAATTTTTTCCAGCCTTTCACATTTTCACTAGATGGAGCACTATCCACAAGAAGAGTGAACTTGCATTTATGCTGTCCAACCTTGGAATATTCTAATACGCATCTCATTCAACAAATTAGGTTGGCACCTAGTTTGCGGGATCACTAAAGCAACCTTCAGGGCATTGGTTACAATTCAAGGTTGTTGCTGACTTTCAAGATGTCTGTGTTCTGTGACATTCAAATTGGTCTCTGTCACTGTGATTTTCACTAATATACTTACTCCAGTAAATTGAACACTAACAGTGAAATTAAGTTGTAATGTTACTTCTTTCACCAGGAACCCCATTGTTTCATCAACAGAGATGGAGAGAAAAATGCATGGCCGAAAGCTGATCCGGGTCTCCCAATTGCGTTCGAAACTTGAAAAGCTGGAGGACACAGACTGGGTTACCTTTGCAGTTATCATTAAGAAGATTACATCACAGAGCTCTAACAATGTATGTATGATATCTGCAAATGGCTCAGTATTTGAAGATATGTCTAACTTTGTGATTTGCTTCCATGTTACAACTATGGATTGATTTCATTAAGCATAATCCTTCTGCTCAATTCTTAATTATGAAGGTTATTGAGGAAAATAAAAGCTCACGGTGTATGGGGTAACTTAGTGGCAGATAAAAGATTGATAGTTAATTGAGAACATAGTATATCATAAATGGGTCACTTTCTGGTTGGAAAAGTATAATTATTGGCGTGTCACAGGAATCAGTGCTGAGGCCTCAACTTTTACAATTTGTATGAATGTTCTATTTGAAATAACCAAAGCTGTGTTTGCTAAATTTGCTGACGACACAAAGAAAGTAAATTGTGAAGAGGACATGAGGCTACAACGGGATTTAGATAGTTAAGCGAATGGATAAAAATCTGGCAAATTGAGTATCATGTGAAATTGCCATTTTAGACAGACTAGATAATGGTATCAAAAGTCATCTATCCAAAATTGCTGACCAGACAATATTAGGCGGTTGTAGGTGATAGCATAAAATTGCAGAAATGTTGATAGACTAGGTGAGGGAGCAAAACTGGCAGATGGAGTTCAACATTAGCAAATGTGAGGTTATCGATTTGAACCCAAAAAATGAATAGATTTCCAGATGGTATGAAATTAAATACAATGGATACCCAAAATGACTTGGGGGTTCAGGTGGATAGACCTTTAAAATGCTCGGAACAAGGGCAAAAAAAATCAAGATGATAAATAGAATGCTGGCCTTTATATCTGAAGGACTGGAATACAAAACACAGATGTTATGCTGCAGCCTTACAAAATCCCGGCTGAACCTACTTGGAGTACTGTAAGCAAATCTGGGCACCATACCTTAGGAAGTATTTATTGTCCTTTCAAAGGAGTATAACATAGGTTTACAAGAATGATATCTGCGCTTTAGGGGTTAATCATGGAATCCCTACAGTGTGGAAACAGGCCATTTGGCCCAACATGTCTGCACTGACCCTCCAAAGAGTAACCCACCCAGCTCCATTCTCCTACCCTATTGCTCTACATTTATCCCTAACTAATGCACCTAACCTATTTATCCCTGAACACTATGTGCAATTTAGGATAGCCAATTCACCTAACTTGCACATCTTTGGATTGTGGGAGGAAACTGGAGCACCCAGGGGAAACCAATGCAGACACTGAGAGAATGTGCCAACTCCACACAGATAGTAGCCCGAGGCTGGAATTGAACTCAGATCCCTGGCGCTGTGAGGCAGCAGTGCTAACCACTGAGCCACCGTGCCACTCTTTTGAGTCAGAGCTTTGGGGAGAGATTATATAAAGCAGGCCTGTTTTCTCTTGAATTTAGAAGGTTAATGGGCGTTCTGATCAAATCCTTCATTCAGGTTACTAACAGAAAAGACAATCTATTTCCATTGGTTGGGGATTCTAGATCTAGGGGACATTGTTTAAGAATTATGGCCAGAGCATTGAGGAGAGATGTTAGGAAGGAATTCTACACACAAAGGGTGGGAGAGATTTGGAATTCTCTTCCACAAATGACTGTTTGCTAGATTAGTTGTTAGTGTTAAATCTGAAACAAGATCAGGCATGATCTCGTTGAATGATGGAACAAGCTCAATGGGTTAAGTGGCGTATTCCTGTGAATATATTCCTATGTAAGAATAAAAAGAAACATTATCAAAAAGGTGAGACTGTACACCACTCAGATGCAGAAGGATCGGAGTCTCCTACTGCATGTATTACAAAAGGTTTGTGTGTCAGTATAGCAAGTAATTAGAAAATAAAGAAGGGATGTTATGTGTCAGTAATATATGGCATTGGTAAAACCACATCTGGAGTAGTGTTCACTGTGGATCTCTTTTTGGGAAAATGTAAATAAGTTGTAAGCAGCTCAGAAAAGATTTGCTAGATTGATATCTGGAAAGAGCAAGTTGCCTTCGAGAAAAGGTTGGATAGGCTCTGCTTGTATATTTGAAACTTGGAAGAATAAGTTCCTGAGTAGCTGTGGAGAAACTGGTTATCCTTGAGATTCTAGAACTAGGTTGTCACCGTCTGAAAATAGGGAGTTGCCCATTTGAGACAGAGATTAAAATATTTTTTTTCAGAGAGCCTTTGGAACTACTCTTCAAAAGGTAGTGGAAGCAGAGTCTGAGTATTTTTATGACTGTGATAGATTCTTAATGAGCAAAGAGATGAAAAGCAATTGAGTTTAAGCAAGAATCTGATCGACCATGATCTTATTGAGTGGCAGGGAAAGCTGGGGGGGGGGTCAAGTGGCCTACACTTGCACCTAATCCATTTGTTGCAGGAGATTCCCAATCTAAAATGTTATAATTAGCAGTTAACTGATGTTGTTAAGAACTGCTTGTTGAGCACTTTATTTGATTTGCTCCCTTACATTTAGGAATAATCAGCTAGAGTTATCACTTTTAATCACGGTCTAGTGACTCTTGCTGGATATGCAGTTGTTTGGACAGGGCTTGATGTATTTTATCCCAATTGCTTGTAGCTGTTCACTTGGAAAGCTGACAAATAAAAAACACACAAGCAAATGATTAGGTCAGGCGGCATCTGTGGAGACACAGAATTAATGTTATAAGTCAATAACTTTGCCTCAAACTGGAAGGTGAACAGCTTTTCTGCAAACAAACAGCTAGAGAAAAGGTTGGTGAGGTTCACTAAATTCACAAAATGAACAGCCTGACAAAAGTAATGTTAGTGCAATGACATCCTGAGAAGGAAAAATCTTAATTTTCTGTTTTCTACAACTATAACTTCTCTGACTTATCCATTGAAGATTTCTAGTTGGTACTAAGATTAAACTGTGAACTGATGCCCACGAGGAACTGAATTGACGCTGTACAGATGTATTTAACACTGAACCACACACCAATTCCTGAAGTAATAGGTCAGTACAGGCAGTCCCTAGATATGAACAAGCGACATAGGTAGGAAGAGAGATGGGGATTTAAAGCAGAAATTCAGGGAGCTAGGGTGGAAGCTTAGAGCTAGAACAAACAGAGTTGTTACCTCTGCTTTGTTGCCCATGCCACATGCTAGTGAGGCAAGGAATAGGGAGAGGGGTTGAACATGTGGCTACAGGGATGGTGCGGGAGGGAGAGTTTTGGATTCCTGGATAATTGGAGCTCTTTCCGGGGTAGGTAAGACCTCTACAAACAGGCCGGTCTTCACCTGAACCAGAGGGATACCAACATCCTGAAGGAGAAATTTGCTAATGCTCTTCAGGTGGATTTAGACTAATTCAGCGGGGGATTGGAACCGAAATTGTATTTCGAGATATGGGAGGATGACAGTAGAGAAGTCAGATCCTAATATTTCAAGATAGCATGAAGGCACCGGCAGGTAAGAAGTTTGTTTGAAGTGTGTCTACTTCAACACCTGGAGCATCTGGAATAAGGTGGGTGAACTTGCAGCATGGGTTGGTACCTAGGATTTTGATGTTGTGGCCATTTTGGAGACATGGGTAGAGCAGGGACAGGAGTGGTTATTGCAGGTTCCGGGATTTAGATGTTTCAGTAAGAACAGAGAAAATGGAAAAAGAAGGGTTAGTGTGGCACTGTTAGTCAAGGACAGTATTATGATTGCAGAAAGGACATTTGAGGACTCGTCTACTGAAGTAGTATGGGTTGAGGTTAGAAACCGGAAAGGAGAAGTTATCCTGTTGGGAATTTTCTATAGGCCTCCAAATAGTTCCAGAGATGTAGAGGATAGGACAGCAAAGATGATCCTCGATAGGAGCGAGAGTGACAGGGTAGTTGTTATGGGACTTTAACTTTCAAATAATGACGGGGAATACCATCGTTCAAGTACTTCAGATGGGTCAGTTTTTGTCCAATGTGTGCTGGAGAGTTTCCTGACACATATGTAGACAGGTCAACAAGGGGCGAGGCCACATTAGATTTCGTATTGGATAATGAACCCAGCCAGGTGTTAGATTTGGAGGTAGTGAGCACTTCGGTGATAGTGACCACAATTCGGTTATGTTTACTTTAGTGATGGAAAGGGATAGGTATATACTGCAAGGCAAGAATTATAGCTGGGAGAAAGGCAATTACAATGCAATTAGGCAAGATTTAGGATGCATAGGATGGAAAGGAAACTGCAGGGGTTGGGCACAATTGAAATGTGGAGTTTATTCAAAGACCACCTATTATGGGTCCTTGATAAGTAGGTACCAGTCAAGCAGGGAGGAAGTTGTCGTGCATGGGAGCCATGGTTTACTAAGTAAGTTGAATCTCTTGTCAAGAGGAAGAAGAAATCTTATGTTAAGATGAGATGTGATGGCTCAGTTAGGGCACTTAAGAATTAAAAGTTAGCCAGGAAAGACCTGAAGAAAGAACTAAGAAGAGCCAGGAGTGGACATGAGAAGTCATTATTGAAAAGGATCAAGGAAAACCCTAAGGCTTTCTATAGCTATATCAAGAATTAAAGAATGATTAGGACCATTCAAGCATAGTAATGGGTAGTTGTGCGTGGAGTCAGAGAAGATAGGGTAAGTGCTAAGTGAATATTTTTCGTCAGTATTCACACTAGAAAAAGACAATGTTGTCGAGGAGAATATTGAGATACAGGTATGAGACGAGATGGGATTGAGGTGCATAAGGAGGACATGTTAGCAATTCTGGAAAGTGTAAAAATAGATACGTCCCCTGGGCTAGATGGGATTTATCCTAGGATTCTCTGGGAAGCCAGGGAGGAGATTGTTGAGCCTTTGGCTTTGATCTTTATGTCATCATTGTCTACAGTGCCAGAAGACTGGAGGATAGCAAATGTTAGAACATAGAAGAATACAGCGCAGTACAGGCCCTTCGGCCCTCAATGTTGCGGCGATCCAAGCCCACCTAACCTACACTAGCCCACTATCCTCCATATGCCTATCCAATGCCAGCTTAAATGCCCATAATGAGGGAGAGTCCACCACTGCTACTGGCAGGGCATTCCATGAACTCACGACTTGCTGAGTAAAGAACCTACCCCTAACATCTGTCCTATACCTACCCCCCCTTAATTTAAAGCTATGCCCCCTTGTAATAGCTGACTCCATATGTGATTGAATGTGTAGGCCCCCTCTGGAAAACTAAAATTTGGAACCAGTACTTGCTAACCATAATGGATGTGTCTACCAGATTTCTGGAGGCAATTCCATTACAGAATATAAATGCGAAAAAGGTGGTAGAGGAGTTAGTATCTTTTTTCATGTGGTGTGGGCTACCCAGAGAGATTAGGCCAGACCAAGGGTCAAATCTTATGCTTGGCTGTTTAATGAAATCATGCTTAGCTTAGGCATGTCGCACTTTTAATCGCGTGCGTACAATCCTGAATCCCAGGGAGCTTTGGAAAGATGGCATCAGACCCTGAGGATTACTCAAATGATTGGGATAAAGGTATCCCATTCGTATTGTTTGCCATTAGAGATGCCCCAAATGAATTGACTCAGTTTGCTCCCTTTGAGTTAATATTTGGACATGAAGTGCGAGGTCCTTTGAAATTATTTAAAGAAAACATTACAGGACCGAAATTGTACCATGGGGAACCTTATCAAACGCCTTACTAAAATCCATATACACCACATCTACCGCTTTTCCCTCGTCCACCTTCTCAAAGAATTCAATAAGGTTTGTGAGGCACGACCTGCCCTTCACAAAACCATGCTGACTATCCTTGATCACATTATTCCTATCCAGATGTTCATAAATCCTATCCCTTAGATCTAAGATTTTGCCCACAACAGAAGTGAGACTCACCGGCCTATAGTTACTAGGGTTATCCCTACTCCCCTTCTTGAACAAGGGAACCACATTTGCTAGCCTCCAATCTTCTGGCACTACTCCTGTAGACAACGAGGACATAAAAATCAAGGCCAATGGCTCTGCAATCTCCTCCCTTGCTTCCCAGAGAATCCTAGGATAAATGCTATCAGGCCCAGGGGACTTATCTATTTTCACCCTTTCCAGAATTTCCAACACCTCTTCTCTACATACCTCAAAGCCATCCATTCTACTTAATTGTGACTCAGTTGTTCCCTTGTTCAAGAAGGGAAGTAAGACAAACCTGTGAACCTTACTTCGGTTGTGGGTAAAGTGTTGGAAAGGGTTATAAGAGATAGATTTATAATCATATAGAGAGGAATAAGTTGATTCGTGATAGTCGACATGGTTTTGAGAAGGGTAGGTCGTGCCTCACAAACCTTATTGAGTTCTTTGAGAAGATGGCCAAACAAGCAGATGAGGGTAAAGCGGTTGATGTGTGTATTGTTTGATAAGGTTCCCTATAGTAGGCCATTGCACAAAATATGGAGGTATGGGATTGAGGGTGATGTGGCAGTTTGGATCAGAAATTGGCTAGCTGAAAGAAGACAGAGGGTAGTGGTTGATGGGAAGTATTCATCTTGGAGTTCAGTTACTAGTGGGGTACCACAAGGATCTGTTTTGGGTCCACTGTTATTTGTCATTTATATAAATGACCTTGATGAAGGCATAGAAGGATGGATTAGTAAATTTGCAGATTACATTAAGGTTGGTAGAGTTGTGGATAGTGACAAAGGATGTTGTCAGTTACAGAGAGCCAGAGATAAGCTTAATGCGGATAAGTGTGAGGTGATTCACTTTGGAAGGAGTAATAGGAATGCAGAGTATTGGGTTAATGGTAAGATTTTTGGTAATATCAGTGAGCAGAGAGATCTCTGTGTCTATGTACATAGATCCTTGAAAGTTTCCACCCAGCTTGAAAGGGTTGTTAAGAAGACATACGGTGTGTTAGCTTTTATAGGTAGAGGGATTGAGTTTCGGAACCATGAGATCATGCTGCAGCTGTACAAAACTCTGATGCGGCCACATTTGGAGTATTGCGTCCAGTTCTGGACACAGTATTATAGAAAGGATGTGGAAGCTTTGGAAAGGGTTCAGAGGAGATTTACTTGAATGTTGTCTGGTATGGAGGGAAGGTCTTATGAGGAAAGGCTGAGGGACTTGAGGCTGTTTTCATTGGAGAGAAGAAGGTTGAGAGGCGATTTAATTAAAACATACAAGATAACCAGAGGGTTAGATAGGTTGGACAGTGAGAGCCTTTTTCCATGGATGGCGATGGCTAGCACAAAGGGACATTGCTTTAAATTGAGGGGTGATAGATATCAGACAGATGTCAGAGGTAGTTTCTTTACTCAGGGAATAGTAGGAGTGTGGAATGCACTGCCTGCCTGCAACGGTAGTAGACTCGCCAACTTTAAGGGCATTTAAATGGTCATTAGATAGGCATATGGACGAGAATGGAATAGTACAGGTTAGATGGGCTTCCACAGTTCGGAGGAACATCGAGGGCTGAAGGGCCTGTACCAAGCTTAATGTTCTATGTTCCGTTCTTGAGTACGCTCACAACTATTTGTATGCAAGTCAGGACACAGTACAGGACAATATACAATTGCAATATGTAAGTATGAGAAACATTCACATCAGATCTTTAATATGAATATTAAAGTACCCCAGAATGGGATCTTTTCGTAAGTAGGAGTGTTTGAAGTCAGATGTTCATAAATCAGGAACCATCTGTATTTAAGTTACCACCAATGTATGATTTTTGGGTGTGTGAGTTTATTTGTAACTAACTTTCATACGCCTGAAGTTGCATTTTTGCAATAATGTTGAGGTAATCTATTTGTTGTTTCAGGGTAAAACGTTCAGTATCTGGCACTTAAGCGATCTGCGTACCAGCAACCTGAATTTATCTCTCTTCCTCTTTGGGAATGTCCACAAAGAGCATTGGAAAACAGAGAAAGGGACTGTTATTGGTCTACTGAATGCCAATCCTATGAAATCCAGGGATGGATCAGATGAGGTGAGTGAATAGAATGTTTCTCAAGAAGACAAATTTAAAGCATTAGGTAATTCTGCCTTTTCAGTATCACATGATGTTTAGTCATGCCATAAGGAGTATCAGTCATGAAGTAATTTAGTAATTTATGCCATTCCAGTAAATTTCAGGCTTCACCTGTCCCTGTTTTTTTGATCCAGGTTTGTCTGTCTGTTGATCACCCACAGAAGATTCTAATCATGGGTGAAGCCTTGGACATGGGAACCTGCCGAGCTAGAAAGAAGAATGGAGATCTCTGTACCCAAATAGTAAACTTGGTGAGTCTGACTTTGATAAATTACAATTGGCTGATCAATCAGTTACATACATACTGTTTTCAGTTGGAATACTTCCTCTGGTCTGCATATCAAAATATCTTTATTCAAATTAAAGTTTTGTCTTGAAGAGTGTTTGTTTAGCCTGGAATTGAGATAAAATAAGAAAACTCTTTGTTTGACAATTTGAAGGGACCAAGTGGTCTCCATCGTCAGATAGATTCATCATTGAGTTTTATTTTCATTTTTGTAATCCAGGAAAATGCCTCCAGTAATGGGAGGAAGATGCTTGCAATATTCAAATGACATGTTAGTCATTCTGTTTTTATTGAAATAAAACAGAGAGGTAAAGGTTGTGCTTTATGTGACAGTCTGGGCTGCAATGGAAATTGTTGATGCTATGGTGTGTTTTGACGAGTCTCATAATTGCCAGCCCACATTTAAGAGGCAGGATGATTATTATCCTTCAAAGCTAAGGATGAGAGTGCAGATAATCTTCTTGAACTTTTAGTTTTAACTGGAGTTACATGTTTGAGAACTTGACAATATGTATTTGTGTGGAAGCAGAATAACCATTCTAGTTAGTCCACTGTTCCATTCACAATTTTGAAAATGAAAACCTTTGAGATTTCAGTGTATCAGAACTCAGTCCAGGCAATAGATTAGTAAATTAACGAAGTCACAAAAGGAGTTGATCAGAAGTTGGATTGCTTAGAATTGCAATGTTATTTTCTCAAAGACATGATAAGTTTTCATTTTGTCTCATTCCCTATGTTTGTTTTCCAGTCAGTTACTTAACCGATCAGTTATGCATCCAAAAGAGAGAATGCTGGAAAATCTCAGCAGGTCTGGCAGCATCTGTAAGGAGAGAAAAGAGCTGACATTTCGAGTCTAACTGACCCTTTGTCAAAGCTAGAAATAGGGAGATATTTATACGAGGCTGAGAGAAGGTGAGTCATGCTCCAGAAGCAAAGGTAGCAATAAAGAGGTGTGGTGTTCTCACCCAGGAGCCATGACTCATCTCTCAGCCTACTATAAATACCTCCCTATTTCTCCCTTTTTTTAGGTTTGACAAAGGGTCAGTTAGACTCGAAATGTCAGCTCTTTTCTCTCCTTACAGATGCTGCCACACCTGCTGAGATTTTCCAGCATTTTCTCTTTTGGTTTCAGATTCCAGCATCCGCAGTAATTTGCTTTTATTTTGATCAATTATGCATTGCATACATGCAAAGTCGCCATAGTCATACTAGACCGTAGGACTATTCTGAGAAAGACAACTAGTGGTGGTTTAACCTGAGAGTCACCATGCCTCATGAAAAGGGAAACGTTGAGAAGGAGGTACCTTTTATGGTGACCTCAGCTGGTACAGGAATTGAATCTGTGCTGTTGGAATGACTTTTTGCATTGCAAGTTAGCTATCCAGCTAACTGATCTATCTGACCCCACAACACCTATACTGAATAACAATGCCTTGTATTCTGCAGCACCTTTAATGAAATGCACATTCCTAAGATCTTTGACAGCAATTCTAAAAGAAAATATGACTGCATGACATAGATGGGTCAGAAGCCATTTGAGGTCAGAAGACCAAAAGCTTGCCCGAAGACATTCTAAAGAAGGTCCTATAGGGTGAAAGCAAGGTAGGGCGGGAGCAGGGAGGATTGTGCAGACAAATGCTGAGCTTAGGGGCTAGGCAACTGAAGGCACTGCCATTGGTGAAGCAGTTAAAATGGGGGGTTGCGCAAGAGAGCAGATTTAGATGACACAGACATTTCAGAGTGTTGTGGGCCAGAAGACATTTGAAATGGAGAGGAGCGAGCCATATAACAGTAAGCAAATCGAATATGTTAGATTTAAGACTGACTTATTAGATCTGAAATAAAAACCATTTTGTAGAACTTTATCTTTGTCATTAATTTTCTCGTATCCGTGTTCCAGTGTACTGTTGCAGATCATATAATCATATAGTAGTGTTGTGTGGGCCATCATGGGTGTATATCTTGATACTTACATTTGGAAAACAATTGTGTACTTTTTAATGAAATACCTTTGGAATACTTTTGCTTCCAAGTTGGAAGGTTGTGGATTCAAGCCATGTTCCATGACCTAAGCACACAAATCTGTACATGGCATTCTAGTGCAGTACCAGAGGAGTACTGCATCATTAAACTGAGGCCTGTCTTCTCTATTGTTCAGATGTAAACAAGCCCATGATACTAACTTCAAAGAGAAGCAGAGGAATTATCCCCAGTTGTGGACAATGTTTATCTCTCAATCAAAATCACAAAAACAAATGATCTGGAATCACTACATTGCTACTGGGGAAAACTGTCTTTGTGCAAATTGGCTGCCACATTTCCTACTTTACAACAAGCAATCGACTTTCATTTGCTGCAGAAAATCCTGAGATGATGAAAGATGCTAAATAAATCCTAGCCCTTTAATTAAAGCAGGCTGTGACAATTGAATTATTGGAGCTGAAGAGATTTTGATTCTTTATTCTTGGTTCTCAGTTTAAATTGGTTTTATCAGACCTAGAGTCGAAAAGTGTGGCACTGAGAAAGCACAGCAAGTCAGGCAGCATCCGGGAACAGGAGAGTCAACATTTTGGGCATAAGTCCTTCATCAGGAATGTGGAGGGGGAAGGGGCTGAGAGATAAATAGGGGGGTGGGGCTGGAGGTGCTGAAGTTGATGTTGATAATGTGATTGAAGGGTCCCAAGGTGGAAGATAAGGTGATCTTCCTCCAGTTGAAAGATTGCTTGGATTTGGCGGTGGAGGAGGCCTAAGACTTGCATATCCTTGGGGGATTGGGAGGGGGATTTGAAGTAGTTGGCCACAGAGCAGTGGCGTTGTTTGGTGCATGTGTCCCAGAGATGTTCTCTGAAACACTGCAAGTTGATGTCCTATCTTCCTGATGAGGTGTGTGGATGTAAAAGAATTCTCCACCAGATGTAAAAAGATCCTTTGGGGCCTTGGATAGAGGTGAAGGTGAAGGGGGGGTGGGCGGGTGCAGGTTTTGCGCCTCCTGCAGAGGCAGGGGAAGGTGCTGCGTGTGGAATGTGGGTTGGTGAGTGGTGTGGACCTAATGATGGAGTCACCGAGGGAATGGTCTTTGTGGGATGCCAATAGCAATAGGGAGGTATATATGTCTTTGGTAGTGGGGTCTGATTGTAGATGGTGGAAATGGAAGAGGATAATGCACTATATCTGGAGATTAGTGGGGTGGAAGGTGAGGACCGGGGTAGTTGGATGGGTAGGGTTCAAGGGCAGAGGTGCAGTAAATGGAGGAGATGCACTGGAGGGCATTGTTGACCACGTGGGAGGGGAAGTTGTGGTCCTTGAAATAGGAGGCCATCTGGAATGTCCAGGAGTGAAATTGCTCCTCCAGGGAATAGATATGGCAGAGGTGGAGGAATTGGGAGTAAGGGGAATCGCATTTTATTTTGGGGGAGGGGGGAGGAAGGTTGTAGACAAGGTACCTGTGGGAGTCAGACCTACTATGTGGTGGGATTGGATTTACTTTTGCTGGAAAAAAGATATAATAAGTAAGACATGAATGGAATGATTATTTTTTCTAATAAGGAAAGTGAGAGACTATTTTAGACTTTGTCTAATGTCAAATTTTTAATATTAACAATCATATTTTATTGATTATTGAAGCAAACTTTGAATGAGGCGATTTAAGCAAATGATTAGTTCCCATTCCTAGATGAAGGTTTTCACCCCTGCTTCTTTAGTTATGTCTTTAGCTAGTATTGAAATAGTCTTAACCTAAACTTTGTCTTCTTACACTAACTTTTTATGTACCACCTTTGTTTTTCAGATGGACTGTGAATACTGTGAGTACCATGTCAAAGCCCAGTACAAGAAGCTTAGTGCAAAGCGAGCTGACTTGCAATCCAGCTTCTCTGGCCGTGCTCCTAACAAAATGCATGGCAAGGGTGGCAGTCTGAAAGAGAGGCTGTGCCAACAGGGTTTCCACTATGGAGGAGTGACATCAGCATCATATGCAGCCTCAGTGTAAGAAACTACTTCTCACAATACAGTTGATTTCTACATTAAATATTTGTTTGAACAATGATTTATTTCGCTGGATGAATTAAAATGGGGATCTGTGCTGGTTGGACTCATACCTGGCACAGAATTAGATAATTGTATTTGATAGATATCTATTGGATGTCCATGACAGCTTGACAGGAGGTCCTCAGAATAGTTTTCGAGGCCAAACCAACTTCAGCCATTTCATCAATGACCTTCCTTTACCGACATAAGATCAGAAGTAGGGATGTTTGCTGATTTTTATACAATGTTTAGCATCATTTACAACTCCTCAGGTGCTGAAGCAGTCTGTGTCCAAATGCAGCAAGACCTGGACAACATCCAGGTTATGGTCTGACAAGTTGTAAGTAACATTCACACCACACAAGTGCTTGGCAATGACCATCTCCAACAGACAGCATCTATCATACCTTGGCATTCAATAGTGTGGCCCTCACTGAATTCTCCACTATCAACATCTTGGGAGTTACCCCTGACCCAAAAGTGAACTGGACCAGCCATATCAATACTCCGGTTGTACATCAGAGACTAGGAATCCTGTAGCCAATAACTGAAGTCCTGACTCCCTGAAACTTGTCCATCATATGCTATGCAGAAGTCATGATGGAATACTGCCCACTTACCTGGGTGATTGCAGCTTCAACAAAACTCGAGCTTTTTTTTTGATTCACTTATGGGACACGGGTTCCTCTGGCTGGGCCAGCGTTTATTGTCCATCCCTAATTACCCAGAGGGTAGTTAAGAGGCATTTACATTGCTATGGGTCTGGAGCCACATATAGGTCAGACCAGGTAAGGATGGCAGATTTCCTTCCCTAAAGGACATTAGTGAACCAGATTTTTTTCTGACAGTTGACAATGATTTCATGGTCATCATTACATTCCTGATTCAAGATTCTTTATTGAATTCAAATCCCACCATCTGCCATGGCAGGATTTGAACCCGAGTCTCCAGAACATTAGCTGAATTTCTGTAAGAAATAGTTGAGCGATAATACCATTAGGCCATCGTGTTCCTGTTGTTTGAGGCTTAACACCATCCAGGACAAAGCAGCCTGCTTCATTGGCTCTTTCCACCACCGATGCAGAGCAGCAGCATGTCCCATTAACAAAATAAACTGTCAAAATTCACGAAGGCTCCTTAAACAGCACCTTCTCATTACATGACCACTACAGTCGTGAAGGACAAGCAGATCGTGAAGCAGATAAATGGGAACACCACCACTTTGCAAATTGTGCTACAAACTATTCCCCATCCAATCCTCGAACTCCCCCCTGCACACTATTGTGGGGGTACCTACCCCAAATGGACTATTACAGTTGAATGCAGCTCACCACAATTTTCTCGAGGGCAATTAGGATGGACAGTAAACTCTGGTCCAGCCGTTAACACCCAAATCTCTTGAATGAATTAAAACAAATATACTGCATGAACTGGGCGAAGGATGGACAATACAATTTGGCCTTGTCAACGATAACCATATGCTGTAAATTAATTTTTAAAATCATACAATCAAGTTGATTAGCTGATGTATGTGCTGCAATGTTTTTAGTTTGCTGTAGGGAGAACAAGAACATGAAAAATGAGTGAGAAAAGACCATAAAGTCTGGCTCATCAAGGTGCTACACAACAAGTTGTACGATTTCTATCCTCCTAAACTATCCAAACACCACAACCCCACCTAAAAAAAATTTTAAAAGGCCTGCAATGTCTTATGATGTATTTGATGTCAAATTCTGTTTGATAATGCTCTAATGTGGTGCCTTATTTTGTTAAAGGCACTACATATATGTAAGGCATTGTGGCAGGCCCCTCAGGAACAATTTGGTAATACCCCTCCCACATCCTAATGGTTTCTAACCGACCTGTTCAAAAATGTTATTACACACCTCTGGAGCAGTTGGGCCTTGAACCCTGACCTCCGAGCTCAGACGCAGGGACGTTACATTGTACCACAAAATCCCTGTTTCTCACATTCTAAATGATTGCAACTCCCCATTAAGACGCATAAAGTCCTCATAATTGTTAGTAACTTGACAGGTTATTGTTTGTAGCTAAAAGCTATAAGCTATCCAGTCATTCCAGAGCCTTCCAGCTCAGCGAGCAACTCTACATCCAGATCCAGAGTCATTATTTATTTATATTGATCTTTCAGAGGATTGCAACTGAGGGGAAAAAATGTCGATTGTCTTTATCTGTGTTATACCTACACGTGTTAAATGTGTGTCCTCTAACTCTACAATCTCAAGTAATCTTGGTGTCCATGTACACAGATCTCTGAAAGTTGCCACCCAGATAAATAGTGCAGTGAAGAAGGCATATGGCGTACTGGCTTTTATTGGTAGAGGAATTGAGTTCTGGAGCCCTGAGGTCATGTTGCAGTTGTATAAGACTCTGGTGCGGCCGCATCTGGAGTATTGTGTGCAGTTTTGGTCGCCATACTAAAGGTAGGATGTGGAGGCACTGGAACGGGTGCAGAGGAGGTTTACCAGGATGTGCCTGGTATGGTAGGAAGATCGTATGACAAAAGGCTGAGGCACTTGGGGCTGTTTTCATTGGAGAAAAGAAGGTTTAGGGGTGACTTGATAGAGGTGTAAAAGATGATTAGGGATTTAGATAGGGTTGACCATGAGAACCTTTTTCCACGTATGGAGTCAGCTATTACGAGGGGGCATAGCTTTAAATTAAGGGGTGGTAGGTATAGGACAGATGTTAGGGGTAGATTCTTTACTCAGTGAGTCGTGAGTTCATGGAATGCCCTGCCAGTACCAGTGGTAGACTCTCCCTCTTTATGGGCATTTAAACGGGCATTGGATAGGCATATGGAGGATAGTGGGCTAGTGTAGGTTAGGTGGGCTTGGATCGGCGCAACATCGAGGGCCAAAGGGCAATCCTTTCAGCGAGCCAATAGGTTTTATTTCCTTTCCTGAACTGAAGACGATAACACAGGTGTCAGAGCAGACAGCAACTTTCTTATGTCTCCCTTGATGATGGCTGTTAGGCCATTTAGCATTGTAATTTCACTGAATATCAGCATGGATGCTGTCCACAAAGTGTCACCAAATATGATCAAGTTCTGCAAACTCTTTGCAACCAAAGCACTTTGAGGCAAATTGTGATGTCCTGAATGCTTCTGTCTAACTGTCAGCAGCTACCTAAATGTTTGCAGGAACTACAATTTGAGATCCTCTAGTTTGTTTAATCCATACCCTTAAGCATTAGCATTGCATTAAATTTTTAATAATAAATGCAGTTGAAGCCATATTCAGCATCTTTTTAATGTGATCTGTCCATACCCCAAAGGGGAAGTAAAAGCAAATCTGTAGTTGATAAAGAGTGCAATGTTAAATGCTTTTTAAGGTCACAAGTGTATTTTTGTTTTACTTTCAAGTTTTTTACAGTTGACTTTTTTTTTGTTTTTGCAGAAGAGCAGCAGGTCCTAAGAAAAGTGTTCAGACGACCCTGACACACATGGTCGTGAAAGGAGCAGATGATATTGTCAGAGAAACTAAGAGAAAGATCGGTAATATGTGATAGAATTGCTTTTTGTGGTATGATGTAATACTACAAAGGGCATGGCACTCTTGCAAGAGGGGAACTTAATGTATGCTTTCCAGAAATAGAGAGCAAAAATAAGCTGCAATACGTTTACTCTCCAAGAGGGGATAATCCCCTTTTGGGTAACTTCTGGAAGCACTGTGTCTGAACTCTATGATATGAACATTATAATCAATACAAAGAATGCAACAGTTCAGGGAGAAGGTCCACTAACAATTTTCAGAGCAAATAAGGTGCTGTTTTTCAGCTGTGACGTTTAATAAAGGCCTTGCCTGCCTCCCCAGGTAGGTGCTACAGATCCACAGCACTACTTTGATGAAGAGCAGGGGAGTTCTGCCTCAGTCCTAACCAAATATTTATCCCTCAATAGACATCACTAGTCATCATCTCATTTCTGTTGATGGGAATTTGCTGTCTGCAAATTGGGACGATAACTCAACCTTGCCAGTAACACCGACATCTGAGAATAAACAGTTCTTATTTTAATCAATAACCTCTCTAGCCAGAAAAAGTCCTGTTTGCAAAAGATGACAATTTTTTTAAAATGCATTATGTATACATTGATTGTAGCTTGTATTGTGAATCATACCTGTATCATATCATGTCTAGTTGTTCCATAAAAGTATCCACAATTTCTGTTTGCAAGTAAATCTATTACGGAAGATCTTTGGCAGAAGGAAGAAATTATGCTTTTGCAAGAACCTTGTTCCAATGACACTTAGCACCCATCATAGCCAAAGATATCCAAACTTAATCAAGGTTAATATGTTGAGTTACTTACATCAAAAGAATGAATTAAACCAGGAGTAAGACTGAGAGTGCAATTTTTTGAGCAAAATGCAAGTGAACTGAATGTTCCAAATCCAGACAAGGCTTCAGGAGAGAGCTGAGAGAATTAGACATTTAAAAACTGAATTGGGAAGTATGCAAGAGTTTGGGGAAATTGATTTTTTTTCAAAATCTTATAAAACACTTCAATGTTCAGTGTTATTTTGATGTTTTAAAGTGTAAATGATATATCTGAATTGTCACTAATAAATTTTCTGTGGAATTCCAGCAATTGCAAATGGGAAAGTCGTGTCAGGCTGCTCAGAAGATTTTAAGGATTTAATGGAAATGCCTACAGTTGGAGCCCTTAACTTAAAGAAACACTTAAGCAAGGTGCCTATGAAAGGTCAGCTTGCCATATTTATTCTTCTTTTAACAAAACTTTCTTGTCTGAAAAGGTCAGCCATCTACTTCCCCCCCCCCCCCCCCCCCCATGCCTGTCAACATTGTAGTTGTACTTACACCAGATGCAACACAGCAGTTCAAGAAGGCAGTTGACAAACTTTAAACAATCATATAACCTGTTGGGCAAGTTATTATTCATTGTTACTTGATTTTTCAGGTGGACCAGTTAACAATGCACAGTCAGGACCTCCCATCCTGTCAATATCTGCTTCTGAGCTATTAAAGCAGCAAAAACGAAAACTGTTAGAATCACGTAAGAAGAAAACAGAAGAATTACAAAAAAGGTGATGTTGATAGGTCAGTGGTTGGCCTGAGCAATATAAATTATACATTTATATGTTAGCTAGCTTTGTCTTCTGAACGTATTAAATGCAAATCAAAATTTATGGTAAAAATTTTGGTATATTGAAAAATGTCGGGATGTAATAATGAGTTACAGCAGTGTGGTGATTTTAGATGGAAAATTCTTCGTTTTTTTTGAGTGGCTGTTATAGATTACTCCATTACTTAACAAATATCACAGTGTGCCGAACACAGTTAGCTAATTTTCTTAATTTTATCAATCAAAGTGAAGTACATACAGGGGAAGGGCATTGATTGGATTCTTACCTTTGCACATAATGATATTTATTGATTCAAGGGTTGAATGGCATCAGGAAATATATATGTGTAATGTTTCACTCTGTGAATAAATCTGTCCTAGTAGTAATGACTGGCTTTGGATTCTTCCTTCCTCAACTAGCCATCAAGACTATAACTAAGTTTTATTATGATAACAAAACTTACAATCCTAACAGAACTTCTTCGTGTAGGTTTATGCAGAGCACAAGTGAAAGTACCAGTCATATATCTGGGCCTGGAGGATTGTCGTCTCTCTCATCACCCAAAGTTGGAACAGAATTTCCCAGGGAGCAGAAATTGACAGCATCACCACAGACACCTAAACTAGGCAGGGGCTTTGCTGAAGGGGAGGATATCCTATTTTTTGATATACCACCACCTTCAGCACCAAAACTGAGCCCCACTGCAGATTCTAAAAAGGTAAATTCTGCTACTTATGTGCACTTGGAAGTGGATTACTCCCACTGTTGTTATGCATCAGAAATCAGACCTTGTTGCTGAAAATTGTTGCCATAGTGTCTTTTGAAAATATGTATTTATTTTAAATGATTGGTTATCTGACATCTTCTTTCAATTTAGGAAATAGCATGACTAATTCATATACTGTTTTTTAAATTCTGAGCATTTCCAATATCAAACATGGCATGAATGCAGTTTAAACATATTTTTCTCTGACAGTAGAAATTAGAGTCAGAACCTTCATCTAATGTTTGTGGGGGGGCTTTTTCTTTGATGTTATCTAGATTGCATACTCTTTTGCGCTGACTTCATCATGAAGTTAAAAATCACACAACACCAGGTTATAGTCCAACAGGTTTAATTGGAAGCACACTAGCTTTCGGAGCAACGCTTTGTACACCCCAGTCCAACACCGGCATCTCCAAATCATGTCATCATGAATGCATGGCTGGTTTACTGGAAATCTAACTTATAAGACACATGATCTCTCTTGTTCCTCTCATTTGCCTGCCTTTATTTCCCTATCCAACATTTCTTGATTTTGAAAATTTCCCTTAATTTCAGTAATGTTAGTCCGAATAAAATATGTGAATATTGGAGGTTCCCCAAATGAAATACTGAACTGAAACGTATTAATGGTGGGCCCCAGTTTTATCCCTGTTCAGTGTAATTTAAATTAGCGGATCACAGCCTGGTGTAATTACCCACAAAGCTCCTGGATGGAAACAGCAGCCATGAAACCTGCTGTTGATAGTTATCTAAGAATTCATTTTGGATAGAGTGTGCACAAGGATTGGGATTAACTGTGATGTTGTTCTGACTCCACAAAGAGTACTAATGAAGAATGCTATTTTAGCACAACTTATATCCAAGACAAATTGATCCCTTCAGGAAGGGATTAAAAATTGAAGGTTAAAGTAATGAGTGCACTTTTGATTGTAAGTCATTAGCTACTAGTGCAAGTAGCTACTATTTTCTCCATGCCCCATAACATACAGCTTCCAACTAAAATGGGAAAAAATTGACTCGCCCTCCCCATGCCTGATTCTTTTCTCATCTTACATCTGCCAGCCTGCTTACTGACCTGTCCATGCAAAAGAGTTAGATACAAGTCTTTGATTGAACTTTCAATTTGCATTCTAGTCACTAAGACAAACAACAAATATCACTAGATTCCACTTTGTTACGTTTTCTAGGTGGCAGCTATTGTTAAACTACGTAAAAAAGGTGAAATTCTAACAAAGGAGGACCCCAACTGTGTGAAGAGGAAACTGCCCAACACAGGAGAGATGCCTGCAAGGATATTGGAGCGTATAGAGAAAAATCTTTCTTCCATACCTGGTGAGTTGTAGCTGAGAGACGTCCAGAGTTTGTTGTCCATTATCCTTCGATTTCTTTTCAGAATAGTCAAAATGAAGAATATAGCAAAGTTCTTTTGCTCTGCCAGCTCCTGATGGGTTTTCTAGCATTTAATATTTTCACTCTAGTATTTCAGTTTTTTTTTTAGCCAACTTTTTTTTAGTAGAAAACATACTTGAAATTGCCAGATGTTATTGGTGGAACTGGGCTTATCATGGGAAGTAAATGCATTTTTAAAGAAAAAAACATTCACACAGCTATGGAGAAAGAGTGGGACTGATGGGGTTTATGTTCAAAAAAAGCTGACAGAAAAGAAATGGACCTCAAAAGCGAGATGATAGTATAATCCTAATGTCACTCTACAGGCACAGATTTGAATTTTACAATAACAGGTGGTGGAATTTAAATCCAAACAATAAATCTGGAATATAAAGCTATTGTTAGTAATAGTGAGCATAACATCATCGATGGTCATACAAACCCACCTGGTTCACTAATATCCTTTAGGGAAGGCAATCTGCTGGCCTACATGTGACTCCAGGGCCACAGCAATGTGGATGAATGTAGCATGCCATTGATTTCATTGTTCATTAGGGATGAACAACAAATGCTGACCTTGCCAACCATGTCCATGCTCTGTGAAAGAATAAAGAGTTTTAAGAATAGTCCCCTGCAATGCTGTATGATTCAAAACTAATTTTATATTGGAGTTTGACATGGAGAAGATAAGACTGACTTAAGTAGTTAACAACTCAGATTAAATCACAAGCTAGCTGACTTTAACTGTGAGTTTGGTCTTCAATTCATATTCCGATCCTAAGTCATCAATTTGTCTTGAATTTAACTTCTTGCTGAAAGGTCTTTCTTCATCTATCAGTAATCTTAGCGAAGGCAGAAGATCATCTCAGTACCATGAAGAATCTGTGATAATAAATGTAGTCTAGTTAGCTTACATTGAATATTTTGCTATGGTAAAGCAGAAGAAAATATTGACACCCTTCCCTTGAAATATATTTTCAATTTAATCTGTTCATTTTTGAATAAACTTTGTTTCCCAACCCAGTATCGATCTCTATTTCTTGCTACATCCATATTATCACTCGGAACCAGTTGAAAGTTGGTAAACAACAGCCATTTGAGATTTTAAGCCATACTTCATACCAGTAAATGTGGTGCCAAATGCAATGGGGAAGAATTGTTAAAAGTAATAGTGGTCCAAAATTACCAGATAAATGGGCTACTATTAGACAAACAAGTATTTAATAGCCTGTGTGAGAAAGCAAGCACTGAGATTCCAAAGCAAATTAAAATGCCACTAAGGGGGAAAACTAGCTCAAAACTGCAATAAATTGTTTCTTCATAATTCCTGTAATTATAAGAAATTTTCTCAGCACTGCCTTACATTCTTGTCAAATCACTTTTCTTCACCCTTAATTGTACTGACTGCTACCTACCAAATCTACACTCCTTTCAATCGGTCCTAATCCTGACCATCAAATCAAAGTAATTCAATCGTGAGAGTCATCTCAGGCTATACTGTAGATTTTGTAAGTTGTTCAGGAACAGAAAAGTTGGAAAGTTACCATTGCGTTGCTGTAATCACCACCCTCATTGTTCCAACAAGAGCAATGCAATATATTTTATATATATTCTCACAAACTTTGAATATTTTATATAACACTTCCATAACACTATGTCCCTGGAAGTGTTATAAAGCAAGGTATGAGAAGACAATATTGAGTCAGGCGGGCCAAAATATAGGTTTTAAGGAGCATCTTAAAAGATAAACAAGTATAGTGGAGCTGAGGTAGATTACAGAGATAGGGATTACAGTATAAACCTATTAATACTTTTATGATTCTGCCCATGGCAAATTTGCATTCTAAACATTCATAACTTGAGAAACATTGTCTAGACTAGGTACCTTTTTGGTCAGTATATAAATACCAAAAATCTAGCCACTATCCAAATAGAACTGAATCTACATGCTTTGCTTCTAGCTTTGGACAAAACATCAAGGTAGAAAACCAGATTTGTATTTTACATACTATGTATCTGCATCCAAATATCATGGTACAGTGTGCAGCCCTAAAATGTGTTGGAAAGTGATAAATGTTGAATTACAAAAAGATAATAATAGAATTGATAATTTGGTCATACAAAACCTATACATTGTTTGAAAGAGTTATGAAGTCAAAGTTCTTCAACTTGCACTGGTCAGGATTGAAATACAAGAAACCAAATTTGGAAAGGGAACAAAAATGTATACAGCATGAGAATGGGGTTCTGATTGGTTGGCATGGAGATGCAAAGGGGACTGTTAACTGTCAATTTTAGTTTGCTGATTAAGCTCAGACCATGTAGATAGACACTGATTTGTTAGGTTATTGCTATGGAGTATGCAGCAGAGATTGACCATCCCTATAACCCTTTCCTCATTGAAAAAACTGCAGTAATAGACAAATACGACAAAGAAAGGGTCATGTGCGAATATATGCAGCTTCTAGCACCATCTGTGGTGTAATTCCAAGCAAAGTCGGAATTATTTATTGAATGCCGTCCAATAGCAGAATAAAATCTACATCACAATAACAGAAAGAAGAAATACGAATTTGTTTTCAAAGTATTTAGTGTTTGGGGGAGTCGAGAGAAAGTGGAAAAAAAAAGTTAATCTTGTTTTTCTTGGCCATGTCCATACCACATCAGTTTTGTGAGAAGCCGTAGCGGCGTGCCGCATGTATAATGTTGCTAACCTCAAGTACGGAGCCACATCAACAATGCCGTACTCTTACTGATGGAAGAAACCACTAAAGTAAATATTGCTCAAGGGTTCACTCTACTCATGGGTAATTGAATGTTTCCATTTCCCAAGTCAATCTTCTTTTAATTCCAATGTTTTAGAATGTTCACAATAACCATTGGCATCATCTGAGGTATTATGAATCATGCTAATTATAGAGATGACAATTTATTTATTGTGTTACAATTACTATGAAACTAAGTTCGGCAAAACTGAAGTGTATCTAAAAGTAACTAGTTACAATGCCTGCTGTCTTCCAATTTTCCTAAAAGAATAGTGGTACTCACCAAATAATGAAGTAGTATCCTGCTGGGGCTTGACATTTGACTTTTTCCCCCACTCCAGTTTTTATTTGCACTGTATGTAGCTACATTGGAAGATTACAAAATATTTCTGTTCCAAGCAAGAAGTGTGTATTCTAACATCTGCTGTATTGGTGAAAGCAATGCTAAAATAAATAAATAATATTTGCTTCTGGGCAGGAGTTAATTTCATGCCTGAATGCTCATGTACATTTATGTTTTCACTGCTATCTCAGTTGTTTGTTGATATTCACCCATTTTATCTGAATCTTCTTATTGAACTGCTCATTATGCTCTAAGAAGCTTTAATGTAGTTACAAACTGAAAAGCTTCTTAACAAGTGATGGAAATTATATTTTTAAGATATTCATGGAAATTGAATATTCTGTTTTCTGTAACTTAAATAGTTCAGATTCTTTTTGTGCGCTGAGCTGTTTTGATTGGTGTAGCACGTGCTTCAAATTACATTGCTTTGCATTGGAAGTATGTCCCCAAGCTGTTTATCTTTACATCTGTCTTTTCTCCTGTTCCTCGTTTCTGATGGTTACTCCATGGACTCCTGTGGTTTGCTGTTTCTTTGTGTGGAATGACTGACCAGGAAACTCCTGTTTTCACGTCCAGCCATTGGGCATGTGGAAACATTTGCAGGATGAACATCAATCTGTCTGGCCTGGTTACAAACGCACCTTATGTGGCCAATAGACCTAGTGTGCATCATGAACCCAAAGCATCTTGCTCAGATGCAGGAAAGCTACTCACTGTGCCATGTGGCTTCCCTGTTTATTTGCAGAAATTTGCTAAAATGCATTTAATTGAACTCCAAAATATGATTGCAGTGCAAATCAGCCGTGTATATCACTGCCTCAACTAATCAGCCCTTGGGGGTGAAGGCACTGGTGGGGAGGTAGTTCAAAACAAATGTGTGGATTTTCAGGGCATATGAGATATCAGGAAGTAAAGTCATTCATGTCTCAAGAAACCTCTATAAACTTCTACTGTCCCATGAAAGAACTGACATTTGCTGGGAGATGCAAGCAAAGTATTCCTAACTGTGCTTTAAAACAGCACAGGATATTTACAAGGCTTTTGAAAAAATTTGACCTTGGATATGAGCTTGCTGGCGAGGCCAGCATTTATTGCTCATTCCTAAAGGGTCTGGAGAAATTGATGGTGAGCTGCTTTCTTGAACCGTCGCATAGGAACAAGAGTGGACCATTCAGCTTTTTGCATCTGTTATATCAATCACTTAGATCATGGTCGGTAGTCTAACTCAATTCCACTTTGCTGCACCACTTCCATGTCCCTTGATATCATTAGTCTTGTGAAATCTAGCAATCTCCATCTTGAATATACTGAATGTTTGAATCTCTACAGTAGAGAATTTAAAAGATTCACCACCCGCTAAGTTAAGAAATTCACCCCCATCTCAGTCTTAAAATTCTTGCCTCTTTTTTAGAAATTATGTCTCCTGGTTCTAGAGTCATCAGCTGGGGGAAGCATGCTATCCACATCCACCCAGTCACACTCTGTAAGAATTTTATAATTTTCAATGCAATCACCTCTCATACATCAAACTGGTAGAGATTACAAGCACAGTTGTTTCAGTATCCTCCTCAGAAGACATTCTGGCCATCCCAAGGATTAATTTGGTGAACCTCCATTGTTCTCCTTTTAGGGCAAGTATATGCTTCTTTGGAAAATGATATCAAAACAGTATACAGCAATCCAGATCCGGTCTCATCAAGGGCCTATACAATTGCACTAAGACATCTTTACGCTGAACTCTATTTCTAATTCTATTTCTTTACTTTTATACTCAAATCACCTTGCAATGAAGGCCAATGTACCATATGCTTTCCTAAGTATTTACTTTTGGAGTGTTGCAATTCTCCAAAAGCTTGTGATTTCAAATAAACCTATTGAACTATAAACTGGTATCACCTGACTTTCTGACCTTGTACACCCCAGTACAACACTGGCACCTCCACATCATAAATACTTGCAACATCTATATGCTAGCATTTAGTGATGTATAAACAAGGACACCAAGTCCAGGATGACAGCACTTTCCAAACTCTCTCCATCTAAGAAATGTTGTCCCTTTGTTTTTTTTTTCCACCAAAGCAGATAACTTCACACTTATGGAAATGAAATATAATATGAATATTCTTGCCCATTCTGTTACCCTGTCCATATAGTATCAGTGCACCCACAGTATTGGTGTTCCTAGCTTATAATTCAGTGACAATGAAGGAATCCTGATATGGTTTATGTTAGGATGATGTGTGGCTTGTAAGAAAATGGCAGGTTATGGGTTTCCTATTTATCTGCTGCCCTTCCTCTAGCGCTTTGAGGCCACGTGTTTGGAAGGTGCTGTTGAGGAATTTGGACAGGTTGATGCAGTACATCACTGCTACCACAGTGAGTTAGTGATGGAGGGAATGCCAGTCTAGTTGGCTGCTTTGTCTTGGATGGTGTTAAGCTCCTTTAGTGTTATTGGAGCTGAACTCATGCAGGCAAGTGGACAGTATTCCATTCCCTACTTGTACCTTGTCAGTGATGGGCAGGCTGTAGGGAGTCAGGTGATGATTTGTTGCAAATATTGTAACCTCTGGCTTGCTGTTTCAGCCACAATATTTCGCTGAATATAATCCAGTTCAATCTCTGGACAAGGGTAAGCCAACAGGATCTGATGATGGGGCATTCAGTGATCGTGATGCCATTGCATATGAAGAGGAGTTGGTTAGATTTTTTCATGCTGGAGATAGTCATTAGTTGGCTCTTGTCATAAATGTTGCTTACCACTTGCCGAAGCTTGTGTGTGTTGTGACAGACATCATCATAGATTCATAAAATACATTGGAATGAAGGCATTTATTTAAAGATAAATCAAAATTGTTCATGCCTCTGATAAATTGTTCCCAGCATCACAGAAACCTTTAGAGGTTTAATTAGCTATTTAGTATGTACTGGTCATATAATGTAAGTCTTCATAAATGAGGTAAGTAAATCTTACATTTTAAAACAGAAATTATTAACCTCTTTACGCATCTTTATGTGAGGCTTCTTAGTATCCAAACATCTTCAAAACTCTCTTTCTACAGGTGAGGGAAATGATGAACCAACTTTAAAGAAGCGCCATGAACAGCTGGAGTACCTGGACTCAGAAGAGTTTCAGAAAATACTGAATGCACGATCGAGACATGTTGGCGCAGTACAAGAGGTGCGACCAGTCTGTCTGTGTCTCTCCTGTCTAACTGCAGCACTGTACATTATGGAATGAGGCCAGTTGTGGTTTATGTTCAGGTCATGTTTTTCCTGTTAAAGCTCCACTAGCTAATCATATAATGGCAGTCTGTGTTCCACGCTAAAGAGACAGGGAACTTAATCATGTTTGCTTTTGCAACAAGACATTTATAATCTGGCACAGAAACACCATCTAACTCAGACGTTTTGCAGGCTATAAAATGTGCACATTGAGCAATTTCTTTTTGTCCTGTCTCTTTTGCCAATGTGTACACCAATTTCTGCCAGTCAACGTTGTTGTACTTCTATCTCTGAAGCTAAAAGTTCAGATCAGTCCTATAGAAAGGAAATATGGACGACGTATTTTAAGAACCTTATCATTTGTTAGTTGCAGACTTTTTCATACACATTTAAGTGAAGGGTCATGAAAAGTTCAGTTGTAATTCTGCCCAAAAGGTGTTCATAAACTTTAAAAGATTGTGGCACTTAGCTTAGCACAATAAAGATATCTTTTGGACTTTTTGTGACGGAAAACCGGAATGCATAGATTGAAAAGCAAGTAACGTCTTTGGGGTTGAAAGAATTTCTGTTTTCCTGATTAACAGATGTTCAGCAAAATAAAAACAAATACTGGAAATATGGGAGATATGAAATAAAAATGTAAAATGCTGGAAAAACTTAAAGATCTGGCAAAATCTGTGAAGAGAAGCAGAATTAATGTTTGAAATCCAATATGACCTTTTTTCACAAGAGACATATCAGACTTAAAATTAATTTTGTTTTCCTCTGGACATTCAGTAAGCCCCTGTATAATGTTGCTGTGTTTTATATTATTCCAATGCCAATGCTGCTCATTTAATGGGGCCTGCATTCTCATGAGTCACAAGATTTGGTTTCAAGTCATTTTACGTTACTATGAGGTTGGGACACATCACCCAATAGGCACTGTTTTGCTATGGTGATTGCTGGTCTCTAACCTCTTCTCCTTGACAGTGCAGCATTATCCCATTACACCATGGGAATGTCAGCCAAGATTCGTTGCTCAAGGTCTGCAATGGGACTTAGATTCATACAGCACAGAAACAAACCCTTCGGTCTAACCATAATCTCAACCTAATCTATTCCCATCTGTCTGCGCTTGGTCCATATACCTCCAAACAGTTCTTATTCATGTACTTATCCAAATGTCTTTTAAATATTGTAACTGTACCCCCATCCACCACTTCCTCTGGAAGCTCATTCCACATGCGAACCGCTTTCTTTGTAAATAAATTGCCCGTCATGTCTTTTTAAAATCTTTCTCCTTCTACCTTAAAATATGCCACCTAGTTTTGAATTCCTCCACACTGGGGAAAAGACATTGCCATACACCGTATCTATATTCCTCATGATTATATAAACCTCTAGAATGTCACTACTCAACCTCCTACACTCCAGTGGACAAAATTTCCAGTCTATCCAGGCTCTCCTTATAACTCAAACCCTCCATTCCTGGCAATATCCTGGTAACTTCTTTTGAATCCTCTCCAGCTTAATAATATCCATCCTATAACAGGGAGACCAGAACTGGACACAGTACTCCAGAAGCGGCCTCACCAATGTCATATACACCCTCAACCTAATGTCCTAACTCTGAAACTGAAAGACATGAGCAATGAAGGCAAGTGTGATAAATGCCTTCTTAACCATCTTATCTGTTTGTGATGCAAACTTCAAAGAATTATGTACCTGAATCCCAAGGATCTCTGTTCTAAAACACTACCCAGAACCCTACTTTTAATTGTATATGTTTGTTTTACCAAATGCAATACCTTCCCATTTATCTAAATGAAACTTCATCTGCCACTGTTCAGCCCATTAACCCAATTGATCAAGATCAAGAACCCCCCAACCACAAGGATGAACTCAGATTTCTCGAGTTTCCTCATTCCTGAAGAAGGGCTCATGCCCGAAACGTCGATTCTCCTGTTCCTTGGATGCTGCCTGACCTGCTGTGCTTTTCCAGCAACACATTTTCAGTTCTGATCAAGATCTCTGTAAATATTAGCCTCCTTCAGTGTCCACTATACCACCAATCTTGGTGTGATCTGCAAACATGCTAACGATGCTTCCTATATTCTCATCAAAATCATCTACATAAATGACAAAGGAAAGTGGACCCTACATTGATTCCTGTCAAAGGCCTCCAGTCCCAAAAACAGTCCTCCACCATCATTCTATCTCCTGCCATTAAGCCAATTTTGTATCCCATTGGCACACTCAATCTGAATCCCATGACTTGAGCCCACAACTTCCTTATTCCAAGGCAACAGGCTACCGATTGAATGGAGCTAGCACTGATCCATTGCTACTTGGTCACCACCTTTTGGATGGAGCATTAAACTAGCTCCCAACTAACCACTCTTTGAAGTGATTGTAAAAGATCCCTTTATACTATTTAGAGAAAAGCAGGGTTCCTTCTGGTGCCCTGACAAACATTTAGCTCTCAACGAAACCAGCAAAACCAACCATCACATTTAACTTTATTGCTTTTTACAGTACCTGGTGCACAAAATGGCTACCATGTATCCCCTAGGTTACAATAGTTCATCATTTCAAAGGTTTACTGACTGAAGTATTTTTTATATCCTGTGACCATAAAAAACACTGTAAATGAAAGGTTTTTTTTTTCTGTAAGTTAAATTTAAAGATATCAAAGCAATAATAGGTGATTAAATCCTTTTAATTTCCTGGGCTTCCTCCTGGGGAGGCAGTGGTATGGTGTCACTATCACCCAGGCTAATGCTTTGAGGACATGGGTTCAAATCTTACGATTGCAGATGGTGAAGTTGAATTCCACACAAATATGGAGTTTAAATAAAGCCAGTCTACTGGTGACCATTGTCAATTGTTGTCATAATTCCATTGGGTTCATTAATTGCATTTAGGAAAGGAAATCTGCCATCTTTACCGGGTAATACCAGATTCAGAGCAATATGGTCGACTCTTCATTGCCCTGTGGACAATTGGTGATGGGCAATAAATGATGACATAGCCCACAACCCATGAATAAATAAAATAATTGTAATCAGTCCTGCACTGGCTCATTTAAATACACAGTCTAATAAGCTATAGTTTTATGGAACATATTTATTAGTGTTTGTATTACAATTTGGTTATTCAGTAATTTTACTTGAACATGTATAGCTTAACAGAAATGCTAACTGTAATTTGGTATAAGGATTGAGAATTGTTGTATGTTTCAATAGGTAGAAGCCGAGCTTCAAGAGCAATACTTTGAGCCGCTAGTGAAAAAAGATCAAATGGAAGAAAAGATGAGAAACATCCTTGAATTGAAGTGCAGAGTGGTAAGCTGTAAAACGGTGAGTGAAATTAAGAGACCAATGAAGAATGTATGTGACCATTCTCTGGTCAGCGTCAAAGAACTCAATTGTATCCTGTGCTTCAAATTAAATGTTTCAATAGTATGATAAATTTGAGAGGCTGTGGTCTTGTATTGTTGATAAACAAGACATTTTGATGTAACTTTCCAACAGTCATGTTTTCTATAATGCACCAATTGTTTGGGTTAATGACTTGCCTGAATAAGACAAGTACTGGTTGACACATCTACTCCACTAATCTGCTTTACAACCACTAGCATTGCAACCTAAGATTTATGAAACACTATCCAAAGAATAGAGTATAGAAAGATTAAAGTAGATGGCATATAAAATAGATGAAAATCGAGCGGCACATTGGCTCAGTGTTTAGCACTGCTATCTTATGGCGCCAGGGACCGGGTTTGATTCCAGCCTGGGGTGACTATGTCTTCCTGTGTCTGCGTGGGTTTCCTCAGGGTGCTCCGGTTTCCTTCCGCAGTTCGAAGATGTGCAGGTTAGGTGAATTGGTCATGCTAAATTGCCCATAGTGTTCAGGGATGTGTAGGTTAGTTGAATTCATCTTGGGAAATGTAAAGTAATAGGGTAGGGGAATGGGTCTGACTGGGATACTCTTTGGAGAGTCGGTGTGAACTTGTTGGGCCAAATGGCCTGTTTCCACAGTGTAGGAATTATATGATTCAGATGAATGTTTCTTTAAGCTCAATTATCTTCACCTGTTTTCTTCTAAAATGCATTTCTTTTAACACCAGAGTTTAATAAACCAACTTTCAACGCAAGAGAATTGTAGGACTATTCCTATTCAGCAATAACCAATGTGCCCACTCTTATTTTGACTTGAGGCCCCAATTCTCTCAGTTGTATTCCAGAATTGAAGAATTCTTGGAAGATGTGGGAAATTGTGCACTTTGATGGGGGGAAAAAAAAACAAGCTGAATATTACTTAAGTGCAGAAAAAAAGTGAAGAGGCCACAGTACACAATGATTTGGGAATGCTGTGTGAATCACAAAATGTTAGCAAGTTCAGTTTATAACGAAGGCAAATGGAACAGTATGGCAAAATAAAATGGATTTTATTTTAAAGGAAATGGAATATAAAAGCAGGGAAATTTTGCTCGAACTAGACAAGACACTGGTCAGACCACAGCTGTACTTAAGGAAAGATTTTACTGCTATTGGAGGCAATCCAGAGAAGGTTCATTAGACTGATACTGGGTACGGGGGGGGGAACTATCTTATTAAGAGGAGTCAAGTAGTTGTGCCTATGTTCATTGGAATTTAAATGAATTGAAGGCGACTATTGGAGCGTTTTCCCAATGGGAAATGAAAACTCAGGAGGCAGGCAGGACTCGGGCAAGTGGAAGTTTATTCATGCAGAAACCAGTTAATGCTGGGAGCAAGCCAAAAGACCAACCTTGGAAGGGAGATCCATGACATGCTCAGTTTTTGTACACTTTCTGTTAACCATCACATACAACATGATCACTGTTTCTCCCCCTTACTTCGTATACCAAATCCAATGCAACACCTTATCAATAATAAGTATTCTTATGAACAACCCCCAGGTTCCCATGATCTTATGATGGTTATCAGACACTTCCGACCAGATATCCCAACCCAATCTAGTCACACCTGCCAGCATCTGGCCCATATCCTTCCAAACCCTTCCTATTTATTTACTCGTCCAGATGCCTTTTAAATGTTGCAATTGTACTAGCCTCCACCACTTCCTCTGGCAGCTCATTCCATACACGTACCACCTTCTGTGTGGAAAAACTTGCCTCTTGGGTCTCTTTTATATCTTTCCCCTCTCACCCTAAACCTATGCCTTCTAGTTCTGGACTCCCCCACCCCAAGGAAGAGACTTTGTTTCTTTACCCTATCAATGCCCCTCATGTTTTTATAAATCTCTATAAGGTCACCCCTCCGCTTCCGATGCTGCAGGGAAAACAGCCCCAAACTATTCAACCTCTCCTACTACACCTCCAATTTTGGTGTCATCTGCAAACTTACTAACTATGCCACTTATGCTCACATCCAAATCATTTATATAAATGATGAAAAGTAGTGGACCCAACACCAATTCTTGTGGCACTCCACTGGTCACAGGCCTCCAGTCTGAAAAATAATCCTCCACCACCACCCTCTATCTTCTACCTTTGAGCCAGTTCTGTATCAAATCCTCCAACCCTGGCAACATCCTTGTAAATCTTTTCTGAACCTTTTCAAGATTCACAACATCCTTCCGGCACGCAGTATTCCAAAAGTGACCTAACCAATGTCCTGTACTGCCTCAACATGACTTTCCTGTACTCAATACTCTAACCAATGAAGGAAAGCATATCAAATGCCTTCTTCACTATCCTATCTACCTGCGACTCCACTTTCAAGGAGCTATGAATCTGCATTCCAAGGTTTCTTTGTTCAGCAACACTCCCTAGGACCTTACCATTAAGTGTATAGCTCCTGCTAAAATTTGCTTTTCCAAAATGCAGCACCTTGCGTTTATCTAAATTAAACTCCATCTATCACTTCTCAGCCCATTGGCCCATCTGATCAAGATCCCATTGTAACCTACGGTAACCTTCTTCGCAGTCCACTATACCTCCAATTTTGGTGTCATCAGCAAACTTACTAACTATACCTCTTATGCTCACATCCGAGTCATTTATATAAATAACGATAAGTAGTGGACCCAGCACTGATCCTTGTGGCACTCCACTGGTCACAGGCCAATCTGAAAAACAACCCTCCACCACCACCCTCTGTCTTCTACCTTTGAGCCAGTTCTGTATCCAAATTGCTAGTTCTCCCTGAAGTCCATATAGATCAATTCCACCAATCTGCCTTTATCAATCCTCTTTGTTACTTCTTCAAAAAACTCAATCAAGTTTGTGAGACATGATTTCCCACACACAAAGCCATGTTGACTATCCCTAATCAATCCTTGCCTTTCCAAATACATGAACATCCTGTCCCACAGGATTCCCTCCAACAACTTGCCCACTGCTGACATCAGGCTCACTGGTCTGTAGTTCCCTGGCTTGTCCTTACCACCCTTCTTAAACAGCGGCACCACGTTAACCAACCTCCAATCTTCCAGCACCTCACGTGTGATTACCGATGATACAAATATCTCAACAAGGGGGCCTGCAATCACTTCCCTAGCTTCCCACAGTGTTCTTGGGTACACCTGATCAGCTCTTGGGAATTTATCCACTCTTATGCCTTTCAAGACATCCAGCACTTCCTCCTCTGTAATAATATGGACGTTTTTCAAGATGTTACCATCTATTTACCTACCTTCCATGTCCTTTTCCATAGTAAACACTGATGCAATATACTCATTTAGTATCTTACCCCATCTCCTGTGGTTCCTCACAAAGGCCGTCTTGCTGATCTTTGAGGGACCCTATTCTCTCTCTAGTTACCCTTTTGTCCTTAATGTGTTTGTAAAAACCCTTTGGATTCTCCTTAACTCTGTTTGCCAAAGCTATCTCATGTACCCTTTTTGCCGTCCTGATTTCTCTCTCAAGTGTACTCCTACTGCCTTTATACTCCTCTAAGGATTCACTCGATCTTTCCTGTCTATACCTGACATATGCTTCCTTCTTTTTCTTAACCAAACCCTCAATTTCTTTAGTCATCCAGCATTCCCTATACCTACCAGCCTTTCCTTTCACCCTAATAGGAATATTCTCTCTTTGGACTCTTGTTATCTCATTTCTGAAGGCTTCCCATTTTCTAGCCGTCCCCTTACCTGTGAACATCTGCCCCCCAATCAGCTTTTGCAAGTTCTTGCCTAATACTATCAAAATTGGCCTTTCTCCAATTTCGAACTTCAACTTTTAGATCTGGTCTATCCTTTTCCATCACTATCTTAAAAATAATAGAATTATGATTGCTAGCCCCAAAGTGCTCCCCCACTTACACCTCAGTCACCTGCCCTGCCTTATTTCCCAAAAGTATGCCAAGTTTTCTCTAATACGGACATCTACATATTGAATCAGAAAATTTTCCTGTACATACTTAACAAATTCCTCTCCATCTAAGCCCTTAACACTATAGCAGTCCCAGTCCATGTTTGGTAAGTTAAAATTCACTACCATAACCACCCTAATATTCTTACAGATAGCTGAGATGTCCTTCCAAGTTTGTTTCTCAATTTGCCCCTGACTATTAGAGGGTCTATAATACAAACCAAAAAGGTGATCATCCCTTTCTTATTTCTCAGTTCAACCCAAATAACTTCCCTGGATGTTCTCCCTCAGTACAACTATAACGCTATCCCTTATCAAAAATGCCACTCCCCCTCCTCTCTTGCCTTCCTTTCTGTCCTTTCTGTAGCATTTGTATCCTGGAACAGTCAGTCCTGTCCATCCATGAGCCACGTTTCTGCAATTGCTATCATATCCCAGTCCCATGTTCGTAACTATGCCCTGAGGTCATCTGCCTTCCCTGTTAGGCCTCTTGCATTGAAATAATTGCAGTTTAATTTGTCGGTCCTATCTTGTTTTCTGCTTTGACCCCTGCCTACCCTGATTGTTTGACTTGCTTCTTTTCTCAACTGTACCAGTCTCTGATTGATCTCTTCCCTCACTGGCTTCCCCACCACAGCTTTAATAGTTTAAATCCTCCTGAGCAGCTCTAGCAAATCTCACTGCCAGTATATTAGTCCCCTTCCAATTCAGGTGCACTCCTACAGCGACCTTATTGAAAAATACGAAATTCTTATGGAACTTGACAGCTTACATGCAGAGAAGTTATTTCCCCTTGTGGGAGAGTCAATACTAGGATATAATTTCAGAAAAATGAATTGCACGTTTAAGACAGAGGTGAGAAATCTCTTCTCTGAGGGTAATGAATCTGCGAATTCTTTACCGCAGAGGGCTATCAAGGCTGGGTCGTTAAGTATATTCAAGGCTCAGATAGACAGACATTTAAACTGGGAAGGAATCAAGGGCTATGGGGAAAAGGGAGGAAAGTAGAATTGAGGAAAATCAGATCCAGAAACTACTTAGAAGGTGCAGAGGCTACTTAATGGTTAGCACTGCTGCCTCACAGCGCCAGGGGCCCGGGTTCGTTTCCACCCTCTGGTGACTGTCTGTGTGGAGTTTGCACATTCTCCCCGTGTCTGCGTCGGTTTCCTCCAGGTGAACCGATTTCCTCCCATAATCCAAAGGTGTACAGGTTCGATGGGATTGGCCATGCTAAATTGTCCATAGTGTCCAGGGATGTGCAGGTTTGATGGGAAATGTTCTGTAGGTGAACTATGAAAAATGGATTGATAAAAGCTATAGCTTGTCAGTTTTAAATCAAAGACCCTTAAGAAAGCTTTTCAGGACCTATTTGGCATATGCACCTAGATCCTTAAGTAGAAATAATGATGATGTTATCAGCACACACAAGTATTAAAATGTAAGCCAGACAGAAACTAAAGCAGCCAATAGATATGTGAATCTTGGAAAATCATTACATCTAGTTTTCTTCTTAATGAAAGGACTATCTCAGATATCCAGATGTAGATAGAAACAAGGCAGCTGAGTACCAAGATGTCCATTTTTTTTCTCTTGGTTTATTCTATCTTGGCATTGGAATGATTACAAGCAAGTAACAGTTCATGTGAATGAAAGCAGAGATCCTGAGTTTCTAGCCTGGTTTGACTATGCAGAAGGGCACATGGCATCTTTTGTAGTTGGGCTATTCAAATAATAGTGAGGTTATGACTGGGCTAATTTGTTGCACAACACATGTACGGTCAGAGGAAGAAATCAAACTTTTTCTTTCTCTTTTATTTCTGACTTAATCTCATCCACTTGGTTAATTCTGCTCATCAATTCCATGTTCCACTTCCATCTTGCTTTAACAGATTTTATTACATCCACAAGATGGCCATAAATCTCAGAGCAAAGTTTGACACCACCCAACTTAAGATAGAATTAGACAGGTGACTGAAAGCTTGAGCAACCTGAAAGGGGAGAGAGTGGTTTAAGGAGTGAATTCCAGAGTTTACAGTTTAAGTTGCTGAAGACATGCCAGACAATGGTGTGACAGAGATACGTTGTGGTGGAAGCAGGGGTCACAAGAATGGAATTGAAGGAGCAGAGACCTCTTGAAGTATTGGGAAAAAAGCACAGCTGAAAATTAAACAAATGCTAAAAGACATATCAATTACATGATTTGTTCTTGGCTTCAAAATTTATCATACTGCAACTTTAAACTTAAAGCTGCATTTTTTTAGAATCATTAAAAACTAGATATAGGAAAATTCTGTGTTACTTGTGCTGTAATGTCATTAAAATATATAATGTTTTATATAGAGAATAGCACATGTTCAATTTAATCACTTGTTGCAGAAAATTATGCTTAATAGAGTTCAGATAAATTCCTTAACACTTTGAGGATAATGTTCTTAAATGAGAAAATAGTTTTCTCATACCTTCCTAGTAAGCATACTTGATCCAATGTCTTTTTTTTTAAAATAACCTTGTCTTGATCCAGATGGCTCTAATTGTAAACCTGATTTCCACTCATCCAACTGTGTTCATAATAAATTCCAATGTCTCATGTTTTTCAGCATTTTTGTGTCTCACTTTTCATACTAAACCGGACATTTTTAAAGTAATAAAAATGTGATAATAGGTTAAATCTGTTAGCAGAGAAGAAAACAAGGTTATGCAATCTATTTAAATTCTGGATAAGCAAGTGCTTGTGTAACCAATTGTTGAACTCTAATATTTTGATCCATGTTATGTGGAAATGAGACTTTTTTTTTAAATAGTAGGCCAGGTTAGAGTGGTCACACCAACAAAACTGTTGATTTATTCCCCATTGCATGTGCTGTTGAAGTCACCAAAGGCTGTAACCAATAAGGAATTATTGAATTGATTAGGTTAGATTCCCTACAGTGTGGAAACGGGTCCCTCGGCCCAACAAGTCCACACCAACCCTCCGAAGAGCGACCCACCCAGACCCATTCCCCTACATTTACCCCTGGTAACACCCAGAGGGAATGTGCAAACTCCACACAGACAGTTGCCCAACGTGGGAATTGAACTTGGGTCCCAGCGCTGTGAGGCAGCAATGCTAACCACTGTGCCACCCTGTAATACTTTCCCATTCTTTTTCTTAGGATTAAAAACCCTTGAGAGAGATAAATCTTGTTGAATGATGTGCATTTGGGTTTTTCATGGAAGAGATTCATATTTACTGCCTTAGTTTTCTAATGATTTGTAGCTTCCTTTTAAAATACCATGCATCTCTGCCAATCATTTATTTAACTACGAGTAAAATTTAAATTTGAGAGAGGGACCCATGAGGTTTTTTACTTCCTGATTTACTGTCTATGAAAATGCTTCCCTGATTGGCTGCTTATGTTGCTTGATAACATCACTGCTGCTAGATGACTCCAGATTCAAGCTGACAGCAGGAAAGGAGAAACCTACATTACAGGTGATTAGATCTTTGAGTATCTTTTTTTGAGGTCTGCAGCATATTACTTAGTCCTATTGCTGACCGCAAACTCGCGGCAATTAGTTTAGGATAAAGCAATTAATGTGAGGGAACTTGACAATGTGGTTGAGCTCAAAGACCCACTCAAATGCATGATATGTTAGTGTGGTACTTGTTTTTGGTATGAGCATGTTGAGGCATATGTTAACGTTGTTGGTATGTCATGGGAGTAATTATCCAGGGAATATTCAAATTCCATCCAGCCTTTAAAAGATTCTGTCAGTAAAAGGGATTATGAAATTGTCAGATTGTAATAAAAAATTTAGATGCTTCACACGTAGAAGGAAACCTATCTGATCTATTCTGTTCTATATGTAATTCCAATCCCACACCAATGTGTTTAAATCATGTGTCAAATTGCAGGAAGAAAAATAATTGAACCATCACCTGGCCTGTTTATCCAGCAACGCTGTGGTTGCATCTTCATAACATGGGCTGTAGGGATTCATGAAGATAGTATAACGCCCTTGGACAAATAAAGATGAGCAATAAATACATTGACACCAACATTCTAGAATGTTTTTTTAAAGTTGCACAATTGATTGATTTTATCATGAAAGAAATTATTTAATTGTTGACCTAAGTAGGTGCGATGAAGAGTCTTCCTTAAGTGTTTTGCTTTCGTAATTTTATCATGGTAAAACGTCTAATCTCATCAAAACTAAATTGAAATGTTGCCCTGCTTCAGAGCAAGGAATTCTGTTGTGAAAACAAAAAATGCTGGAAATCACGGCAGGTCAGGCAGCATTCATGGAGAGAGAGCAAACTAACGTTTTGAGTCCAGATGATTCTTCATCAGAGCTGCCTGTCAGAGGGTAGAGCAAAACTTCTTCAGGTTGGGCATTCCTTGAAGAGCTGCGGCAGTCAATTAAACACAATGTAGGAGCAAATTACTGCAGATTAGAATCTGTACTGAAAGCAAAAAATGCTGGAAATTTACAGTGGGTCAGAATTCTGTTATATCGTTTGTAATTGTTTATGGAAGTTTAAAGTAGTTAATAGATTGCTCACTTTTCTTGCAGTGCAGATATTCATATTACAAACCATTGGAGATGTGTGTGAGTGAAAACCATGATTACCATTGGCATGATGCAGTCAAACGCTTCTTTAAATGCCCATGTGGTAACAGAGCAATAGCCTTAACAAGATTACCAAAGAAAAGCTGCAGGTATGTTTGTGGTAGACCGGCAGTAGAGAAAAATTGAAATGTTCTGAAATTATCAGTTCAAGATCTCATTCTACTATAGTTGGACTTGGTTTAATGGCAACTTTAATCAGTGTATTACAAGTAATATATCATTAATAATAAAAATAGTATAATTCCAATGTTTGTAGTGGACCATTCAAAAGCTTCAAATACGGTCCAATTTCTCCATATCACTCCTGTCAGCTACACTGACATTAGAAGAGTGAAGGTGAAGACCACATTTATCCCTCTCAAGCTCAGTCTTTCAGTATGCTTGTTCTCCGAGTCCAGAATCCTCTTTGAATGTTCGTACTGTCTCTTTATTGAGTTGCCCAACAGATTATTCCAGTATTTACTGCCCTTTGCCCAACAAAGTATTTCTTAATACATAATCCTAACCAAACTTTTCTACTGTGAATATCACATTTATTCATCAATATGTGCCACCTTCACCTTAATTACATAAAAAAAGTTGTTCTTCATGATGTGCAATTGACTGTCGGTTATGAGTTCCAAGATTGGCTTATGCTTCTATTGCCTTTTACATTAAAACACATTGAGCTGAGTTCCTTAGAGCAATGCTTCTCAAACATTTTTCCATTGTCAGAAACAAAATCAGAAATTGCTGGAAAAACTCAGCAGGTCTGGCAGCATATGTGGAGAGAAAGCAGAGCTATAATTTCGTATTTATTGACACTTCTTAACTTCAGTTCTGAAAGTTTGGCAGAGGGTGTAGGTGCTGTTTGTGGGGAACAGAGTGGGATATCTCTCCCTCCCTTCACCAGCACCTCATCCAAGGCTATTAAAAGGCCCAGGGGGTATCAGGGATCACTTGGAAATATCTTGCAGTCATTACTGTTTTGGAGTTCACGCCCCCAAAATCTTAACTTGCAACTTCCACTTTGGGAAGCATCTGGTTTTAAGGTGAGTTAACACAGATTACATTACGGTCAAGTATAGAATTGAAACGTCCTTAGTTGCTAATGTATGCATATCAAGCATCTTAAAAGGTAGGAAATATGGACAGATAACACCAACAGATTCACAACACCTTAAGAATATAACCTGATCGGGTAGCTTTAATCTCCAGTCATGTTATTAAAATTTTACTTTACCTCTCATTTATCCAAATTAAACTCTGTCTGCCACTCCAAGCCTATTGCCCCAATTGATCAAGATCCCTCTGTAATCTTAGACAACCTTCTTCATTGTTGACTATACCACCACTTTTAGTCTCATCTTGCAAACTTACTAATCATGCCTCCTTAATTCTCATCCAAATCATTTACGTAAACAACAAACATCAGTGGACTCGGCAATGATCCCTGTGGGACACCACTGGTCACAGGCCTCCAAACCAAAAAGCAACCCTCCATCACGAAAAACAGCCACCCTCTGTCTCCTACACGCAAGACAATTTTGTATCCATTTGATAAGCTCTCCCTGAATCCAGTGGTGGATGCAGATACAGTTACAACATTTAAAAAGCATTTGGACAGATACATGAATAGGGAAGGTTTGGAGGAAAATGGGCCAAACACAGGCAGGTGGAACTAGTTTAATTTGGGAAACTTGGTCTGTTTCCATGCTGTGAGATTCTATGACTCATCGACCTATTTGAGTTTTTATTGCACATTTTCAAATTTAGGATGTGGTTCAATGGTTCTTATAATACAAGGATTATATTTTCTGCTTGGTTCTTCATAACATTTCAAAGTTTTTGTGTTCTTAAACAAGAATTTGAGAGCAGGAGTAGGCAATTGAGCCCCTTAATCCTGCTCCGCCATTTAATAGGATCATGGCTGATCTCATCTCTGCTTCAATTCCGTTTTTTTGCCCACTTTCCATAACCCTTCAACCAATTACTCATTAAAAATCTGTCTATCTCCTCTTTACATTTACTCAATGTCTCAACATTGACTGCACTCTGGTAGTGAATTTCACAGATTCATGACCCTTTGAGAGACACAAACATTCCATGCTTACCATTGTTTCACTTTAATGTCAGTAACTTAATGGGGCCCATAGTCATAGAGATGTAGAGCACGGAAACAGACCCTTCGGTCCAACTCGTCCATGCCGACCAGATATCACAACCCAATCTCGTCCCACCTGCCAGCATCTGGACTATATCCGTCCAAACCCTTTCTATTCATATACCGATCTAGATGCCTTTAAAATGTTGTAATTGTGCTAGTCTCCACCACATCCTCTGGCAGTTCATTCCATACATGCACCACCCTCTGTGAGAAAAAGTTGCCCCTTAAGTCTCTTTTATATCTTTCCCCTCTACCCCAGGGAAAAGACTTTGTCTGTTTAGCCTAACCATGCCCCTCATGATTTTGTAAACCTCTATAAAGTCACCCCTCAGCCTCCAACACTCCAGGGAAAACACCCAGCCCATTCAACCTCTATAGCTCATACCCTCCAACCCTGGTAACATCCTTGTAAATCTTTTCTGAACCCTTTCAAGTCTTGTTGAACATTGTGTGATTCATTTCAAATTTGTTTTATACTTGAGTCATTTGGTACCTTCTCTAGTTCCAAACTCACTCACTGTCTCTCTTGGACTTCTGTTCACATTCAAGATTCAGATTCAGTCCAATGTACAACATTGTGCAAGTGCAAGACTCAACGGTTCACGGTGCTGGAGCTTTTATAATCCATGTTTATTTTTTAAAATGTCCCCCTACTCACCTGTCCTCAAACATTGCGATGATCAAGAATTTGGGAGAAGAGCAGTAAGGAAGAAGCAGTTTGGAAAGGCATATAGATTGTTAAACCCCCGACACTTTGGGACTCACACTTCAACATCACTGCTCCAGCTTTAGGCTAAATCGAGATCTTAAACAGGAGCATAAGTCCAAGTGAGAGAAACTGTATGCAAGTGTGTCAGGGAGCGTGGTGCACAACTCAGACTGGGGAGTGGAGAGATGCCACATCTGGGATGATCAGGGAATAGGGAGAAACCTCAACCTGAACAGTCAGGGAATGAGGAATGTGGTCACTGCCCGCCACTCAGGGTTGAGCAATGAAGAGTGACCAGTGACCACAATGATCAGGAAGCAAGATTGTCAGTGAAAAGATGGTACTGTAAATGGCAGGTTACATTTTTCTTTCATATTTTAAAGTTATTTTTGAAAGTTATTTACCAATGTAGGATATAGCAATGTAAAATACTTGAACACAATGTTTTTTTTCTGATAAGGTTCATATAGAATCTAAATGTTATTTTAACATTGATTCTTTTATTAATGTTTAGTTAAGTTCACTTCACTTAAAGTTGTGGTTTCCAGAAATGCAATCATAACCTTCAGTGAGGACTTACTGAGAAAACTGCAGATTAATAAATGCAAAGAAAAATTCTGTTAGACCCAAATAGAGAGGGCTTCAGACTGGAAGCTTGTGGAGCATTGCATTCTGTATACACAGGGACTTTATGGTCTCCAAACTAAACCACTAAACTACAACAGTAGCACCTGAGCAAAACAAAGTAAGTTGTATTGAAAAATAACCTAAATCCACAGTTAAAGCCTACTCTGATTCTGAAGCAAAATAGAAAAAACGCTTACAGTGGTACGCCATTGAGAGTGTTATGACCCGATGCGATATATTATCTCTCAGGCAATGCTATTTTCTTTAGGAAAATGAAGCTTTTTCTTGCCAATATCTATCTCATGAACAAATGTTTATCATAAGTAGTCTTTTTAAAGGGTAGTCCAGTACACTATCGAAATCTTGTAAGAAGTCAGATTCCCACTTTTTACGATTATAACACAGCTGAGGATTATTCACATGGTTCCTTCCTCTGGAAAGAGTGAAGATCACCCTCATGATCAGTAGCAATTGTAAGTCAGTAAAAGAGGGGCAAATAAAGTTTGATTATCTTGATTTTTAACTCCAGTGCAAAGCCTCTTTATTGTGCTGTCTCAATTTACACACTTTTAAACATCGTACTTGTTTGAACTCAGTCTGGTATATTGGGAATACCTTATTTTCTCAAATTTGGAGTAGGAAGATCCTTGAATTAAGCAGTGGGAAAGTTTCGGTCCTTTTAACTATCCAAATGCTGAATATTCCACACATGGATAAGACCTTTATTTCAGCTTTGAATATTAATGATCCACTCTTGACAGTCCTCTGTGGTAAAGAATTCCACAGATTCATTCTTCTTTGAGAGAAGAAATTCCTTCTCATCTCTGTCTGAAATATGCCAGCCCTTAGTCTGAGATTATGCTTTCCTACAGGGGGAAATAGCCTTTCCACATCTACCTTGACAAGTCCCCTGAAAATCTTTTTCCGTAATGTAGTCTCTCATTATTCTAAACTACAATGACTCTTCCTCTCCCTTAAAGAAAATCCTTCCACGCCTAGTATCCACCTAGCAAACTTTCTCTGCATTGCCTCCAGTGGGATTATATCCTTCCTTAGCTGTGATCTGATAAGTGCCTTCTGTAGTTTCAAGACTCCTTTGTCATAGAGATAGAGAGATGTACAACATGGAAACAGACCCTTCGGTCCAACCCGTCCATGCCGACCAGATATCCCAACACCCAGCCCATATCCCTCCAAACCCTTTCTATTCATCCAAATGCCTTGTAAATGTTACAATTATATCAGCCTCCACCACTTCCTCTGGCAGTTCATTCCATACACGTACCACCCTCTGTGTGAAAAGGTTGCCCCTTAGGTCTCTTATATATCTTTCCCCTCTCAGTCTTTGAATTAAAGGCCAACATTCAATTTTCTTTTTTGTTACCTGTTGAATTGGTATGCTAACGTTTTGATGGAAAACTAAGGGAAAAAAAATTAACTTGATTTGTCAACCACCACCACCCTTTCCATTTTGTAATTTTAAAAATATATTTTGTGCTTTTGCATTTTGTTTTATCTTTGTGTTTGTTAGTATGTACAAGCCACAACAATGAGCACCTTTGTTTTAACTCATCAGAATGTTCTTATAATTTCCTGAGAATTTCAGAATGCAGATGTTTTTGTAGAGTATTCCAGCATAGAAACAGACCCTTCAGTCCAACTGGTCCATGCCAAACATGTTCCCAAACTAAGCTAGTCCCACTTGCATGTGTTTGGCTCATATCCCTCCAAGTGTTAATACATTTTAAATGAGTGGAATAATAAGAAATAATCATATACTTATTTGACTAACGCAATAGTAATTTCTTATATTTGTTTTCAGTAACTGTGGCTTGTTTAAGTGGGAGAGAGATGGAATGCTGAAGGTGAGTTCATCTAAGGTTCTCATGTTCTGAACAGCTTGCTGTTTTGGCTTACTTGTATGTGTTAATTTGCTCTGATGTATCATAATGTAGTCAATAATGCATCTTTTGCAGAGTAAAATAAGGCAAAATAGTAAACTATTACTTCCAAAACAAGCATTTTATTTTTAAATACAGACAATGGCCTTCCCCTGTCAGGAGTTAAATGCACCTAAACAACTTTTAAAAATTAAATTTGAGTTTTCATGTAAGTTATTTACTTGATAGGATATTTAGGGGAGGTAGTGGGCAAGTGAAGTCTGACTGCGGTCTTTAACTTCAATACTGGTGATGGATGGAAACAAGATAAACAAATAAAACCACCTTCCTAGTGTCAGATATCTAAGTCCAAGATTGAGATCCAAATTCAATGGTATTAGCAATATTTTATCTGATGTAGTTTTTAAGGTTCACACAGTGAGTTGAATAAACCTGATTAGTTTGAAAGAAATGCAGCTACAATAAGTTGCCAAGAACCTGTCTGCTAAAGTAGTAAAATAAATTGACAAGAAGGGAATCACAGTGATGCAGGATGTGACAATGCGTGCCAGAGTAGAGATCAGCGTTCAGCAACCCATGCTGACACTCATGAATTCACATCATTTAACCCTTGAAAATGGAGTGGCACAGAACAAGAGGTAACTAATGTTTAGCTTTAATAATGACTGAATATTATAGCTTTTAGATAATCAGGCAAGTCTGGGACAAAGAGTTGCCATTCCCAGTAGACATTACTGGACAAAGTTTCCAGCCACTGCTCCATATTGGGGGCCTTTAGTCTTTTTCCTTCATTGGAAAATTCTGCAACCTATTTGTGGTTTGATACAATATTAGGTTTTGAAATCTGGTTATACATGTTTATTTACAAATGCTGATCTTTCAAAGTCCATTGCCCAGTTTATTTAGAGTTGGTGAATATACCCTCGGTAGGAAATTCTGAGAGGGAATATCCAGTGGTGTCCGGGTTCATGAATAGTGTCTGGAATCTTAAACCATTTGTTTGTCCAGGAGCAACCGCTAGGGACATCTAGTCTTTTTTTAAAATATAATCCATATGCAGCTGTGGATTTCTGTGTCTTTGAAATCTTCCTCATGAATTAGTTTCACACTTTTTCTTCAGTGGAGACAGGACCCCTGTGAAACCTTGTGCAAAGTGAAATAAAAATAACCAAATTTCTTTTCATCATTCATTCATTGGATGTGGGTGACACTAACAAAGCCACAATTGATTGCCAAAGTGCCGACTGTCCTTTGAGAACATGGGACAAAAAGTTGATTTGGGTGTTTCTTGGGCCAGGTGTAAGTTGCATTTCCTCACGGTCGCATGAGCCAATTACAGACCTCATCCCACTCTTGCTGTTATTCCAGTAGTGCGGTCGTTGAGGGGGGGAATCACATCACATGATCACCGCGTGTAGTCCGGCAAGCCAGTCTGCCAGCTGCAGGCCTCTGTTTCGGTATCCTTCTGGGAAGTCTGTCCCTCAATACCAATCCTCCATGCCATGGCCTTCCTGACTGGCCCCAACAAGTAACCTCCTCTCTCCTGGGCCTCTGGCTAATTCTCATCCTGTGACATGTAGTTCTAACAGTGGCCACTACTCCTGGTGGTGCTGCTGGGTTTAAAGAGTTGATTGCCCCTCCCACCACCTATAAAGAACCCTGACTTGAAGACCTTAGCTTCCCACAATGGCCACGTGGTGTGGTCTTCCTTAAACCTCACTTGAGTTCACTCTATATGGATGTCCATATAAAATTTTCCACGTGAAAAATTTGAGGCGATTGAAGGACAGACATTTGGAAGATGGTTCTTATGTGCATTTGGAGGTTATATCCAAATGATGCTAGTCTCAACTTAGATGAACTGTCTGTCAAATATTTTGTTGCCAGCAAAATTGTTTTGTGTCAAAATTCATGGTTTTATTTGCAGACAGTCTTATTCGCTTAATGACATTTCCAATGCTGCAAAGTTGTTTTTTGTCAGCATACTGTTATTTCTGAATTCTCTCTGTCTCTCTAGGAGAAGAAAGGTCCAAAAATAGGTGGAGAGCTGCTGCTACCAAGAGGAGAAGAACATGGCAAATTTTTAAGTAGTTCAAAATGATCAATGGATCAGCAAGTGTAAGATTAAATGCTACATTTTTAATATCACTGTATCAATGGTACAGAACAGTTTTATCTTGTGGTGTTAAACTTCCAGATGTAAAATTAACTTTTTTAATCATGAATAAATTGACCAATCTTTTAATTTCTGCAAAAACGAATCTCATAGATTGCATCTTATGGCTATTTGGAACATGGAAGGTTTATTTCTCTTTAAAATCATGTGTCAGGTACGAACAAGGTTTGCCAGCACACATATGAACCTTTGGATCTCCACCAGCTTTAGTATGACGAATCCAGTACACTCACCATATAGGAGCGTGACTCACCACTAAATAAAGAGGAATCTTGGAGTGAGGAGACTAAGACTTAATGCTGCTTTGTGAGTGACTTTGTGCTACTGAGACTTTATAAAGCTCTGGTTAGGCCCCATTTGGAGTATTGTGTCCAGTTTTGGTCCCCACACCTCAGGAAGGACATACTGGCACTGGAGCGTGTCCAGCGGAGATTCACACGGATGATCCCTGGAATGGTAGGTCTAACATATGAGGAATGGCTGAGGATCCTGGGATTGTATTCGTTGGAGTTTAGAAGATTAAGGGGAGATCTAATAGAAACTTACAAGATAATACATGGCTTGGAAAGGGTGGACGCTAGGAAATTGTTTCCGTTAGGCGAGGAGAATATGACCCGTGGACACAGCCTTAGAATTAGAGGGGGTAAATTCAGAACAGAAATGCGGAGACATTTCTTCAGCTAGAGAGTGGTGGGCCTGTGGAATTCATTGCCGCAGAGTGCAGTGGAGGCCGGGACGCTAAATGTCTTCAAGGCAGAGATTGATAAATTCTTGATGTCATAAGGAATTAAGGGCTACGGGAAGAATGCGGGTAAGTGGAATTGAAATGCCCATCAGCCATGATTGAATGGCGGAGTGGACTCGATGGGCCGAATGGCCTTACTTCCACTCCTATGTCTTATGGTCTTAATGATAGGACACCCAAATCCTAACCAGTTTATACAGCAGGTCTTGTGTTTGCTCTGCTCAGCTTCAGAAAGGTAGGTTGTTATTTCTGAGTAATCCTGAGTAAATATTTTTCCCGAATTGACAGGTTTTTCTTTAAAGGTATCTCCTGCAGATTTGCACAAGCTTTTGACATGAGCTCATTTTCTTCAGGAAGCTGCATTTATAATAATTTTACCAATTTAACGTAGTATCCTATTCAGATTTGTTAGTGGGAGAAATGCCTCTAGAAATGTGAACTGTAGCTTGCATTGCCCCACAATCTGTTTTAGAGCAACTCTATGTTCTTCCATTTCTCTTTCCTGACAGGTGATGAGCACAGATTTATTCTTGTACATGATCTTTGGGTGCTAAAGGTGAAAAGAACTAGAATTTTAAGGAAGTGATGTCTTAAATTCGATTTTTTCTGTTAAAATATAACAATCCAAGACCAAGTCTTGGAAGGCAGTATTTATTTTTCAGCAGATATCTGGTTTCTTCTTCTTACTTGACATCTCTCATAACTTCCTATATTCACCTTCCAGATCTCAGCCAAAGCTACACAAAAACCAATTATTGGGAATTATGCAAAATCCTTTCAGAATAACTCCACCTTAGATGATTACTCATCCCCTATAAGATCATCTGATCTACATGATGCAATTTACACTTCATATAAAGATGTACGGAGTGTAGGAACACAAGCCCATACAGGGATGTAATTTTAAAGACCCACCATTCAAATGGTCCTGCACTTACAAACTGCTCCTTTCAATTGTCCTGTGTTGTGTCCTGACTTGCATACAACTCAACTTGTGAACGGACAGCAGAATGGAACCCATTTGCAATCCGGGATATGCCTGTACCTTTTTTAATACAGTCAAGATAGGGTGGGACCTGGTGCACTGAAGATCTGAAGCTTTCATAAAACTTGTATTTAGAGCTAATTACTCGCAATTACCCTTCACATGTTACCCTCCACAGTGGAAAGATATCTGTCATTCCAAATTGATATATTTTAATATAAACTAAAAGTTACATTACCATAAGATATCAACCCACAGTGCAACAAAATATGTCGTCAGACAAAATAGCAATAAAGCCTTTTGCTAAGAACCTGGTCACGGTTGTTCAGATTGGAGAGAAGACTGATAAAGAATCACAGTGGTGGGACTTGGAATCTCAGGTTGTGTAGTGCTAGGAGTGACCACGTGTTGGGAGAAGCGCCAATTGCCTTGGAGAGAAACCAAGAGAAGGCCATTGAGTTTAGGTAGGCCTATTGAGGGTTGAATCTGTTTACTAATTTAAAGTATTTTCAACATATAATTCAGTTATTTAAAACTGAAATAGCAAAGTGGTATTTAAAAATTTCTGAAATTAATAGACTTTGAAAAGATGATCCAGTTGCTGTGAGAGGTAGAACAACGTTGGTTATTGAATTAAGGTCTATGAATAAGGGACAAATCTGGCACGCGTAGTTTGCAAAACAGTAGTGCAAACAAAAGCCCTGCCCTTTGAGTTTCCTTAAACAACGATGGCTGTCTATCAGAGTAACGTTGGAGGATTGGCTTCTACTGGCTCTCTAGACTTGGCATTAAGGAAAATGCTGGCATTTGTGCTATATCATCATCTTAATAATGTTCCAAAGTGCCTTACAGCCAATGAAATACTTTTAGCAGTGTGGTCACTGATGTACTGTAGGATATCTATGCACAGCAAGCCCTCGAGCAGCAATGTGATAATGATCAGATTTTGGGATAAATATCAGCTAGGGGTTGCACCTATTATTATCTAGTGGCTCCAGTTGGTATGGGGTAATACCCAGTTGATGTCAGTACCAGAAAAATCAGATCTGACAGTAACATGGCTGGACAGGTCACATTGTATTTTTTAAATTATTGTTACAAAAGTGATCATTTACTAAATCACATGCTGTGAGCTTTGTTTCAACAGTGAAGCAAAACGAAAATCTGTTAATAACAGAAATGAAAATAAATAAGAAAAGGAAAATGCTATTGCTTTATGATACAGATTCAAAGGTTTGTGAACACACTAAAAATAATCTAAGCATTTTTATAGATTGAACAAAACAATAGTTTTGTATCAGAATTAGTACATATTGGTAGAGCTGACAAACATTGTTACAGTTCTAAAAGTGATTAGTGCTTAACCTGTAACAAGACCTAATCCAGCTGTTTTTCCAGAGAGAGACTTATTTTTAATACTCTGATGGGCTTGAAATAATTAAAATTTAAACTAATTTGCTGGAACTGTAGGTAACTTCTTATTTATTGTTATTATTTTCCTGATTTCCAGTCCTATACAATCCCTGACACTTGCAAATTCTTTTTAATAACTTCAAAAGCTTATTTTCTTATACCAACTGTTTCTTAACATGCCAGTCTGGGATTAATGATAACTTATTATTTTTTAATTATTTAAACTTCTTTCCTTCAGAATACTGCTTAACGTGTTGTTTCATTCAAAGAGTTCTCAGTACTTCAGAGCTTTATAAAAACTTCTTCCTCAATCAGCTTCACAGCACAGACCAAAAATAGAAGACAAAGTGTGTAAAGTTTGATTTATTTATTGTTGTGTATAGTTTGTTAAAAAATACAATGAAATGTGTTGTATAGTTTCGCCACTCTCCAACACCATCTTAAAACAAAGAAAAATAAACCAAAACAGAATTTAAAGGCAGGAAACTGAAGGAATAGATAGTGTCCAACTTTACAGTCCTTTGTGTCAAGTGCTCTGTCATAGCCCTGGTAGCCAGGCACCAGTCCCCTTCACCACACTGCCACCACAGGAACAAAAATTGCTACTCATTGGCGCCATCTCGCCCTCACCACTGCATCCTCACTGGGCCCTGATAATGCAGACATCAATGATACTGCCACATTGGTCCAAACTCAACTCCACTGCCAACATGAGTCTGCTTTGGGCACACCTCATCAATGCAGCCACTGCTGATACCACCAAGTCCCCTACTGGGCCCAAACTCGCCTCCACCACCATCTCCTTGAATCTCCACTACAAGCAGATGCCACTGGAAATCAAAACTCACCGTCACCATGAGTACACACTGTTGGACCCATTCGTTGTCGCAAAAGATCCAGCTGTTCACCAAAAGGTAAGTAAAATAAAATAGAAGAGGAAAAAACAGTAAAGAAACTAAAAGAAGATCAGACAAGCTCTGGGCTCAGAAGCCCAAGTCCACTGTCATTTTACTTCATAGGATTATTTGGCCCAAGTGGCCAAAACAGGTCTTTAGGCTCCACATTTGCCAACTCCCAAACCCTTCCATACATCTATCCCTGTTAGGCCGGGTTCTAACATGGCATGGAGATAAGAATGGGTTTTCTGTGCACCTTCTCTTGTAGCTGCAGCAACAATGATAGTTATTCAGACAGGTGATGACATAATGCAGCAAATCTTTTATGATTGTGACCTCTTTCCAACGTAGTGTCATCCTTGCCACCCATGTGCCCTCAGGGCTTTTATTTCATTTGCACAATGTACACTATGAAGGGCTATTCCGAATACACAGCTAGGCATTAAACATGGTACCGATTGCAGGAATCCTGCAATGGTTTGCCGGTGGCAAGTACTTCCTGTACTCTCTGGTGAGAAGCATGGGTGTGACACTATAGGGCAGTGGTATATACACAACGAGGTGAGCAATATAAAATTGAGAGAGAGAACTCATGAGCATTCAAGATGATAAATCCAACATGAAACTCCCCAAAATGGGCACTTATCTGATTTTAAATAAAATTCAGCCCACTTTCTCTACGTCCTATTTAGCCCGTTGATCATTTTAAATACTTCTATCAGGTCATCCCTTAATCATTGCCATTCTAGAGACAAGAAGCATTCTGTTGGTCTTTTCCTGGTGCTTTCAATTCTTGAATGATGCGTGTGATTCATTTGTTTTCAGTCTTCATGGTCTTCATTTAGATGGCAGTATCGTACTAAGTGCAGCATATGCACAGAGCAATTAGCTCATGATCTTTTTTTTAAACTGGCATGCTGGATCTCTGACCTGTTCTTCACAAAGTACTGAGTATATTTGGGGGTTGGTTTAGCTCAGTTGGTTGGACAGTTAGTTTGTGAAGCAGTGCAATGCTGTCAACATGGGTTCAATTCCCACACTAGTTGAGATTACCATGAAAGACTCTCCTCCTCAATCTGCCTCCTTGCCTGAGGCATTGTTGCCCTCAGGGTAAATCACCATCAGTTTTCTCTCTAATGAGAGAGCAGCCCTATGGTCTAGTAAGACTAGATTAGATTACTTAGTGTAGAAACAGGCCTTTCAGCCCAACAAGTCCACACCGACCCTCTGAAGAGCAACCCACCCATTCCCCTACATTTACCCCTTCACCTAACACTACAGGCAATTTAGTATGGCCAATTCACCTAACCTGCACATCTTTGGACTGTGGGAGGAAACCGGAGCACCCGGAGGAAACCCACGCAGTCACGGGGAGAATGTGCAAACTCCACACAGCCAGTTGCCCGAGGCAGGAATTGAACCCGGGTCTCTGGTGCTGTGAGGCAGCAGTGCTAACACTGTGCCACCCTCACTGGCGACTTGACTGAGTACTTTTGAGTTGGAGTGGGATGAATTCAGCTATGTGAGTTTATAGTTGCTGTCATCTTTTTGCTGTTTGATTAAAATAATCATCCAGCACCTTAAAAGTTTAAACAAAATTCTAAGCCCATTTTTAAAGGATCTCTGTTCCTTCTGTTTAAAACAAACTACAGCCATATTATTCTTGCATTAAGACTTGCCAAAAAGTTTAATTGTGCAATTGGAAGATACAGAGTGGGAGTGCGATAGTTGGACCAGATATGTAATAATCTGCATTCCATCTTTTAAAAAAAAGTCCAAGCAATATTTTTAAAAAGTCTTTTGTTTATGCAATTTTTAAAAAATAGTGTGCTTAATGTTTTGCTTGGTAGGTTCAACAGAAATGCTCCAGTTAAAATCTTCTAAAGAAAACTATTAGGAAAGACATTTTCTTCTCTGCTGACTGAAGGTACCTCATGAAACAAGTTCAGACTGTTTCAATTCAGTTTCTACGAGCACAGTGTAAATTTGTAACTGAATGAGAAATTGCTGAAAATCTTCACCCTCTGTTGAGAGAGAAATTAAGTCAATTCAGGTCATTGAGTCAATCCAGTCCAAAAGGAGGCTACTTGATCCATTGATCCATCCACTGTTAGTTCACTGTAGAGCAAAGACCTTTCATTGGAAATTTGGAAATGAAAAAGATTAGAGGTGTACCAATGTTTAAGCAAGTATGGAGGCAGGAGAAGGAAAGACCTATGAATGATGGGGGAAATTAAATGACAACTAATGATTCAAGGCAGATTGGGGATGGTGGAACCGGTGAAGAAACTATAGGTGTTTCGAGAGGAGCAGTAAATGGCAATAACACAATCATTAGCATCACTTGTGTGAAAACAAATTAAAATGGAAATTGTTGGTCATTTTCTCATTTCAAAATACTTATCAATCTTAGACCATGAAATGTTTTTTGTAATATGTGGGGATAAAAAAATTGTACTCAAGCAGTGAGGTTGTACTTGTGGAGTTAGAGAAGAGATACGTTGTGAAGCGTAGGTGGGAACTACCTTCTACCTGGTTAGAACAGCTTACTCAGATATTAAAATGAAAAATATTACATTCGCAAAGTTGTTATTTTTAAAAATGGCATACTAAATAGCCCGGTCCTCAGTTTTGTGTTGTTTGAAAACATTTCCTGAAAAGTCCAATGTTAGACAAAGTATTTAGTTTGGCCAGAATGTAACTAAGTGAATCCAGATACATCGCGTTTTATAGTATTTCCTGCTGATGAACTGAATGTGTTTTCTGCTTTTGAAAAATACACACATGTTCATAAGCCATCAGGAAAAGGATTTATCTACAAAAGTATGCATTGCTTCAGGCCAGGTCTAGTAACACAGTAAACAAACATTGAACCATTTTATTGGCAATTTTAAAAGTATCATTTTACTTGTCAGTAACTGTATCTAAAGTTAGTCGGATCTGATAAGACTTCTGCCTTTGTTTCTGAACTCATTTCAATTATTTCTTTTGAAACAGATGTTTTCAGTGGGGAGTTAGATCGGATGATCGGAAGTTCAAATAGTGAAAGAAATTCTTTCTCCCAACATTGAAGATTTTTAGCATCCAGGTGTTTAGGAGGATTATTAGATTTGATAGGGGAGATAAAATCTTTTTTTTGTAGTGTGGGGAGTCCAGATCCAGGTGGGTATGATCTTAACATTGGAGCAAGGTTGTTTAATGCCAATGTTCTCGAATGGGATATAGTAACATCTCCAACTGGTAGTGGTTTAATCTGAGAGTCACCACATCTCAGGCAAGGGGAGAGGTTGAGAAGGAGAGTGGGAATTGAACCCACAGTGTTGGCATCACAAACCAACCATTCAAGCTTAACTGACCCCATTTTATAGGCTAAGGCAAAGGAAGGTATAAGGATAAAGCAAAATGCGTTGGATACTGGAATTCTAAAATAAAAGCAGGAAGTGCTGGAAAAGCTCAGCAGGTCAGGGAGAGAGAAACACTTAACCTTTCCGTTCCTGTTGACTGTTCATTGGAATGGAGAAGTTGGAAACACCAGGGCTTTGATGCTGTTGAAAAAGGGGTAAGAGTCAGGCAGAGCAATATGGAAGGCCAGGGATAAGTTAGAGGGTGGGAGGGATTAAAACCAAAGGTATTGTAAAACATAAGGCAAAGATAAAGAAACAAAACTTTAGTCCAGCGCAGGTGTAACTGCAAAAGTAAAGGTTAGCTCTGCCTGAAAGGAAAATCATGATTGATGCTGAGTGAGGAGTTAGATTCTAAATCAGCCATTATCTGACTGAATAAACCACAAGCTCCAGCTACTAATTGGCCTTTTTTCTGTTCCAATTTCCTATATACCTGAACATCTCGTTCAAATTCAGTCAGTACACATCAGAAATGTTGGCCTCTAACCAGTTGTTAGGAGCTTTAATGCATGGGTTGCTTTGCAGATTATTGGAAACTCCTTTTTGGTTACAAGTTTTGGTTTTGAGTTTTGGTTACAAATAGAATTAGCTTTATTGACTTATGGGACAATAGGTGAGTAGCTGCAGTTTTAAACAGGTTACTACAGTGTTTGACAAAGTTAATAAAAATCCCACTATTTTCTGGAAATTACCTGCTTCAATGGTAGAGATACATGTACATTGGGCAAAAGAATTTCAGTGCAGAAAGGTGGCTGAGGTCATGTAAATCTGCTGAGTTTGTTGTTAAATGGTGTACCATAAGATATTTCCGAGCAATAAAAACTCCTAATAGAAACCGGAGTAGGCCAAACATGAGACTTGGCAACCTTAGAATTTCTTGGAGTTCTCGATGTATGGAGCTGACTACAATATTTAAATTTCATGGATTAACTCAGTTTGTTTTACAGAAGCAAAGTATATTTGCCTTCAGTAATGTCAGCTTCAATCACCAATTATGGAACTTGACATCAGTGGTTTAAAAAGTCACTATTAAACCTTTAACAAACTCTACCAACAAAAGTATTGGGATTAAAATTATTTATTCTGTTTTTTTTTAATATTCTGCATGCAGTTGTAGTACAGCTTAAGTACATAATTAAAATTTATATAGTAAAAAGGAAATTATACAGCAGAAATATTTTAATTGAAGGGGAACTTTCAGCTGCCTGGGCCCTACACTTTGAGTTTTCTTTCCTAAATCTCTCTGCCCTCCTAGCTCCATCTTCAAGACTTGTTTAAAAACTTACTTCTTCAATTAAGTACTTGGACATTTCCCTTAATATTTGCCTTGATGTCTAATTTTGTTTTATACATCCCTATGAAGCGCCATGGGACTTTCTATAACAATAAAGGTGCTTGATAAATAGAGGTTGTTGCTGAGAAAAGCTATCCTTCAATACAGGGAATCTTAGATTAAATAAACCCTAAACTATGGGAAAAGATTTTAATAGCTTAAAGCTTTTGCTGTTTCTTAGCAGTCTGATATTCTGCACATATGTTACTTATGGGAGACTGCCACATGCAATTTTAATATTCCTCTTTGCAACAAAATGTGAAAAATCTTTTGAATGAAGCAATGCTTCAAATTTGTGAACTTGTTACAACATTGAAAGAAAGCCATACAGTATTTATCAAAGCTATGCCCTATAGAAGCTGCACACAATAAATCAAAAACATAAGTTGATTCTTCATCCTTCTGTTGCCACTTTGAAGAGAACTTTAATGAGATTGTAAAACACAAAATCTGTTCTATCTAACCAATCTGTACATGATGTTGCCTTATATTAAAGTATGTAGTTTCATCTTTGACTTATAAATCTGAGGCTCACTGGATTCATTTAATAAATGTAGCGGTTGTATAGGTACGAAGGGTAGAGACCATCATAGTACCACTGACGCCACGACTCAATCTTTTCATGAGACCTTTCATATTGTTCTATGGAATAATTAGAAGAAAAGGATTAGATTGAAATTGACAATTAACTAAAGAAATGAATTACCAGAGTGTTCCAGATTTGCTCTTGCTCAGACTGTATTTTTTGGGTTATTCAATAATTATTGTTGGCAAGTGAAAGGCATCGACAGCATAATTGTTTATCTGATTGTTGATTTGAACTGAAGCAATATCTACCAATGAAATAGTTTAGCTTCCAGAAAATGTATATGCATCCCTCGTATCTCCTGTTTGTGGTTTAATATTGTACATTGGTAATACTGTACTCATGAAAAAGTGGAGAAATATCACAGCCTCGCACTTCCATGGTGAAGTAAATTATAAAGCATCCAAATGAGGATGACATGGATTATAATAGTCAGTAAAAGGTTTTATTTTATTTTGTTCATGACGGCTGTAGTTTTAATGAATGCACCTACTGCTTTCAGTATTGGATTGAAGTTGTGTGCTGTTTAAAATAGTGTTTAAAACTGCTACATGTGGAACTAGAGAGCAGGTTCAATGATAAGTATCACATAAGATAGCGGTTGTAAGTTTGAAGACAAATTCATGGTCTGAATGAATATATTTATATACTTCCCTCTCAGTGGGAACCTCCTTATGATTCAAGCCATAAATGTATCATAAGCTCTTCATTCTGATATGATAACTTCAAAAAAAAGCTTAAATGTATATCTAGTCATATAAAAGTTGTTGCTACAGCTAAATATTTGGTCAAAATGCAGGTCGTTGACATTTACACAAGTAACATTTTGGAGGTATTGAAATCCTGTCTTTGTCACCTTGCTAGTAGAGTGTTTGCAGGTCAGAGTCTGTCTCCATTAGCGCCACCACTGGAGCTGATAGTATATCTGCAGACTCCAGGAGCTGTTCAGTCACATTCAATACTGTGCTTTTCTATAATTCTATCAATTCAGCTTGCACAAGGTTGAGTTTGCCTTTGGAAGCGAGTGATAAGAACCAAAGAGTTTGCAAATTTTGGACAAAGTCAAAGATCAACTTTTACACAAGATCAACCATAACTCAAGTAATATATGGTAGGTATTTTTAAAAGATACCATGTTCTGTACTCCTGATAAACTGGTTAAATTCAGTAAAATATTACTTCAATTTTGAAAACTGCAAATTCTATGAGTCTTCCACAATAGTGCAACTAAGCCTGTGATCCAGCACCAAGGCCACCTACTTCCACCTCAGGACATCCCCTCAGCCTCTACTCTGCCAAAGATCCTGTGTTGCAAAATTATAAAAATGGGCTCAACCCATTCAGTCTTTCTTCATAAGACAAACCCTTTCATCACAGAAATCCTAACGAACTTCCTCTGAGCTTCTATTGTAAGTATGTATTAAGCAAATATACATTGTACTTTTTATGTGGTCTCACCAATTCCCTACACAGATGTAGCATAACTACTCTACTTTTATACTGCACACCCTTACAATAAAGGTCAACGTTCTACTTGCTTTCCTGTTTACCATAACTTCCTGTTAACTTCTGTGATTTGTGTACAAGATCACAACGTACAGCAGCAATCTGTTAGTCTTTGTTTTAGCTAATGTTCTGCTTTGTCATTCTTCTTGTTAAAGTGAACAATCTCACATTTCCCCAAATTTTATTCAATTTTTTGGCCACCCTCTACCTGTAATCATTTGTGGACTTTGTCCTCCTCATTTTACGTCCTTCCTAGATTCCTCACTGTCGACACCTCAAACATCAAGGACAGTGAACCAAAATCCAATGCATCCGCGCTCCAAGAGGCATTTGGAGACTACCTATTTTTGTATCATCAGCAATTTCATCAAGTTATTAATATAGAGTGTAAATAGATGAGGCCCCAGCATTGATCCCTGTGGTACTTTACTGTTTGCCAAAATGAAAAATTGTACACTTAACTTGCCTCTTAATTTTTTCCTAGCGAGCTAAACACCATCTAAGAAAGTATTTTACCGTAATGTCACAAGTTCTTATCTTCTGTAAAAATTTCTTATGTGGTACGTTATCAAATGTCTTTGGGAAATCCTCTTTATCTACTCTAGACATTATAATCTCAAACACACCTCATGTAGGATTGTTACACCGAGTGGAGAAGACTTTTGACCTATTAGTCTGAGGCGTGAAATAATAATATTTTCAGTTTCTAAAACGAGCCTTTTTCCGGGAGTAAAATACTAAGGTTAACATTGACTGTCTGCCATTTCTGCCATCTCATACATCTCTGTTCCAAAAGGATAACTTGTTACTGACCATTACCTCCAAAGCACTGAGTAGTTTGTAAAGAATATATCATAATAGCTTGAGTTAACTCCTGATTATTGTCATCAGAAAGCTATTTTGGGTTTGTTTTTGCAGTTGGCCATGTAAATTTGACAATTGTACGTTCAAAGACATTGCTAATTCAGTAAAATATTACTTTCTGCAGAACCCCTCAGTTGAGCAATAAGCCTCTGGAGCAGTTCAACATAATTTCATGGTAAGTTGCCAGTCACCTTTTCGGAACAGAGATCCTGCCATGCAGGTTAGAAAGGGTAATTTAACAAACATTCAGTGCAGATCAATGTCACACTGTCAAAAATCTGATCTTATGGAGATTATTACAGAAAAAAGGAGGATTTTTTTAAAAATTAGCAATATACATAAACAAGAGGACAAAGATTTACAGCGATCTGGAAACAAAGCCAAGGTGATGTGAGAAAACAAAACTTCAGATAGCAAATAGTGAGTGTGGAATGCACTGCCTGGACATGTGGTGGAAAGGAGTTCAATTGTGACATTCAACAGGGCATTGGATTATTATTTGGATAGAAATTATGAGCAGGGACATGGGGAAAAAGGCAGAAGATTAACACTAGGGAATAGAAGGAGAAAGTGAGGACTGCAGATGCTGGAGTTCAGAGCTGAAAATGTGTTGCTGGAAAAGCGCAGCAGGTCAGGCAGCATCCAAGGAACAGGAGAATCGACGTTTCGGGCATAAGCACTTCTTCAGGAAACCTGAAGAAGGGCTTATGCCCGAAACGTCGATTCTCCTGTTCCTTGGATGCTGCCTGACCTGCTGCGCTTTTCCAGCAACACATTTTCAACTAGGGAATAGAACCAGTACAGGTGCAATGGGCCAAATGGCCTCTTTTTGTGCCATGGCAATTCTGTGATTTGAGAATTTTGTATTTTTCTAGTTAACCGCATAAGCCATCACGTAATTCACTTTGAATATACTCCAATTTTACTCATCATTTAGGTTTTCTCTGAATCCTTACCATCTTGCTCCTCTTCTGCAAAACTCTCCCATTCATTCAACTGTTCCTCATGATATTCCTTCCTTCGTTCATCAGCTGCAAGCCTTTGTCTGTTCTCAGCTGCAGGGAAGATCGTTTTTGAACATGTGTTGACTTCTGTATCTTTACCAATGCACATATTTCAAATTGTTGCAATGATTATCCAACCATTTCTTTTAAAGCATGATAATGAGATTATTTTGCTATAGTAAATTAAAATTGTTCACTAAGCATGGTAAAATTCATTTAATACTGGTTTTGTACATTGAGCTTCTGGATTAAGTAACACAAACTTCATTTTGAGATGAAACTTCCTTGGATTAAAAATACCTATTAGAAAATCAACATGAAATATGGCAAATTATGAACAAATGCATAAAACACAAGAGGGGAATGATGATGTAGTGCTGATATTACTGAACAAGACAAAGCTATGGGGTCTTGTGTGATTAAATTGAAATAGAGTTCCAACCAATGCATCTGGTGGAATTTATTTACTAAATCTTGATTTTGAACAAAATAGTTTCAGTATAAACAGTTTGACCATGAAACTACTGGATTGCTTTAAAATTACACCTGATGTGCTGAAAGCAAAGACGACAAATGTCTTTACTGGCTGGACTCCACGTGACTCAGGACTCTCAACAATCAGGTTGATCCTTAACTGTTCTGAAATGGTCAAAATGTCTCAAAAACAAAGCCATTCCTGAAAACAGGTCTCAAGCAAATCTGTCAGCTCAAAGCTGAACATCTCTGAGGCACTAAGAGCCATCAACATGTATTCAACTACAATCTGTAACTTCATGGCCCAGCACCATTAACATCAAACTTGGAACTGACCCCTGGTAATTGGAGAGTGCAGGAGGGCACGTCAGGAGCAGTACCAGGCATACTTAAAACTAAGATGTCAAAATGGTGAAGCTACAGTTACCTACTTAACTGTTCTTTGGACTGTCACAGATAGGCAATTAATGCTGCCCTAGCCAACAACCCCACATTCCATGAATGAGCATTTTTTAATAATATTAAACAGATAAAAACAACATACAATAGTCAGGCTGAGCAATCCTGGAACCAACAGATCAGATCTAAACTCTGCAGTCCTGTCACAATCAGTCATGATTGATGGTAGATAATTAAACTATAGAAGGCAGAGGCTCCACAAATATCTTCAACATTGTGGAAGCCCAACATGCCAATGTAAAAGACAAGGTTGATGCATTTGTCGCTCTCTTTATCCAGAAATACCAAGTGGATGATCCATCTTGGCCTCCTCCTTAGGTCCCCTGCAACACAGAGGCAAGTTTTCAACCAGTTCAATTCACTCCACCTAATATTAGCAATGGCTGAAGTCACTGATACTGCAAAGACCCAGATATGGCCCTAGCCCAGCTGTTTCAGTATAGCCACAATACTAGCATCTACTCAGCAAGGTGGAAAATTGTCCAGGTATGTCATGTCCACAAATAGCAGAATGAACTGTACCATCAGTTGTCTTTTGATCCTCAAAGTGACGTATGGTGTCATTAACAGTGTAATCAAGCAGCCTTAATGGGCAATAACTTGCTCACAACAGCTCAGCTTGAATTCTGCTAAAACATTCAGTTCCTGACTTCATTACATCCTTGGTTCAAACATGCTTAAAAGCACTGAATTCCAGAGGTGAGGTGAGTGTGACTGTCCTTGACATCAAAGCAACATTCAACCAAGTGTGGCATCAAGGAGTCCTAGCAAAACTGGAGTTGATGGGAATTGGGAAAATTTTACTGGAGGTCATATCTGGCACAAAGGAAGATGGTTGTTAAAATAAAGCAGAACTGTGGATCCGAAACCAAAACAAAATGCTGAAGAAACTCAAGTTCTGAAGAAGGGTCACTGGATTTAAAATGTTAATTCTGTTTCCTCTTCATAGATGCTGCCAGACTTGCTGAATTTCTCCATCATTTTCGGAAGATCGTTGTGGATGTTAGAGGTCAATCATTTCACACTCAGGATATCACTGCAGGACTTCCTCTGGGTAATGCTGCAGGCCCAACCATTGTAACTGCTTTGTCAATGACTTTTCCTGCATCACAAAGTTAATGCTGGGGATTTTTACTGATGGTGACAATATTGAACAATCTACAATTCTTCACATTCTGAAGCAGTTCATGTCTGTGCACAAAATCGAGATAACATTCAGGCTTGGTTGATAATTGACATATAACGTTCTTGCCACACAAGTGCCAGGCAATTACCATCGCCTACAGGAGACAATCTAATTATCTTCCCTTAATTGACATTCAACTGCATTACCATCATTGAATCTTCCAACAACATCCTATGTTTAAAATTGATCAGAAATTAAACTAGACTAGCTACATAAATACTGTGGCTACAAGAGCAGGTCAGAGGTGAGGAATATTGCAGTGACTAACTCACTTCTACACTCCCCAAAGGCTGTCCACCACCTACAAACCAGGACTCTGATGGAACACTCCCTACTTACCTATAATCAGTGCAGCTCCAACTCAAAAGATTTAATACCATCCAAGATAAAACAACTTGCATGTTTAGTACTCTATGCATCTCCTTAAACATTTACTTGTGGGTCATCTGCAAGATGCACCAAACCTCCTAGGACAATGGCAGCAGATACATGGGAATGCTCGCCTCTGAGCCACTCACCAGCCTGACTAGAAAATATATCACTGTCCATTCAGTATCGCAGGGTCAAAATCCTGGAACTCCCTCCTTAACAACATTGTGAGTGTCCCTGCACCACAAACACAACAGTCACCACCACGTTCCCAAAGGCAACTGGGATGGGCAATAAATGCTGGCAAGCCAGTAACACACTCATCCCATGGAACAAAAATTAAAATGTTTGTTCACACATATTAAAAAAGTAGAACATGGATTAAAACTAAATGTGAATACCAGCCAATAAGATGTCAAAGAATTTCAATTAAGTTTGTTTAAAGCACTACAATAATTTACAAACCCAATTTAAAGGTAAAATTTAGGGGTAGCCTCATTCAATTTGAATGCATCAGATTCTGTACCATAAACAGATTCAATGAGAGCCTCTTGTAGAATAGTGGTAATGTCCCTGCCTCTGAGCCAGGAGGCCAGTTTCAAATCCGAACTGCTCCAGAGATGTGTAATAACGTCTCTGAAAGGCTGATTAGGAAAATATGGAGACTGTTAAAATTTACAATTCTATCCAATTTACATTGATTCATAAGGGGCAAAAATCTTTTCCACAAGAAGAAATGAGTTCTCCTATTGTACTGTTGCCAGTCCTCATCCAAACCAGTCTCAGATATAGCATTGGCAGAGCATGGACGTAAATTTTCTTTCAGCACAAGTCCAGTGGCCCTCAAAATAAAACCTAAACAATACATAGGATTTGAAGGAAAATGTATTTTAGAAGCAAGACAACTCATGGAAATGGAATTAAATGGCTATCAACAGTAGAACTATCCACAGATAAACCATAGTTACACTTTTTTTCCAGACCTCTATGCATCATTTGAAATAGCTGCCATTCATGGATTGTAGGAGCATATGCGATGTTGCTAATGGCATATTGAATGAGTAACAGGTGATGGGTGGGAATTTTACTATACAGCCATGAAAGAGCCCCTTAGGCACACGAACAGTCCTTCAGAGCTCCTGTGCTAAGTATAGAATGTACATCTAGATGGTTGTGACAAGCTCACGGTTCAGCAGAAACATCGATTAGGTTAAAATAATTGGCAGAGTTTCTTATAGACGGTGCGAAGCACCTCAAAGAAAGTCTCAGCTTCCTTGTTAATGTTGGCTGTGGACTGGAAACCATTGCCAGAGTCTTTATGAGAGAAATCCTGATGGGGTTAGGGACATCATTCGCCATGCTGATAACAAATTTGATTACCATGGCAACCTGAAATTAATGTGGGCTTGGAAGCTAAGTATTGACCTTTCAGATGGTAACAAAAACACTGTTTATATTAGGATTAACAATGGATTAGTCAGTGAGGAATAGAGTGAAATTTGGTGAAAGTTTCCAGTGGTCAGAGAGTAACCACAGACTGATGAAATCTGTCGACATGTTTGCTGAAGTTGGCAGCTCTGAACATCTGTAACATTTACTAATTTGCCATAAAACACTTTTTAAAAGCCTCAAAAAAAAATTACTTCCAAATTTTGTCAAAATAATTTCAGATTACTCATGTTTAGGATATTAAAGTATTTAAAGGTTAAAAAACAAAACTAATGCTAATGGTTAAACATTTGTTAAATCCTAAATGTATCGGATGCATCAATTTTCAGATTACATTGATTTAGACAATGTAACCTTAAAAAAAAAGCTGAGCCAATATCACTGATCAGGCAGTCAAATATTAAGAATTAAGTTATTTCAAGTGCCTACCTAGTCAGGATCCTAATCAATTTCAATTTCCGAGAGTATAATGTTCTCCTGAAGATTGAAACTTGTTCAGTTATGAATAAAATGGATTTTGCACCTTAGTAAATTCAGCCAATTTCCTTGATGCATCATGATTTACGGCCTCTTACATTACTAAAGTAACATGGAGTGAGAGCAGGTCATGAAATTGGTCTTCATCAGTAGCACAGAATGAGTATCACCAAATCCACTGATTTCATTGAAGCTGAACATCGATCTGGCAGGGCTGCTGGTACTAATATCCAAGCAGATGATTCTTTTAAAATAATGTATTCTTGATACTTGGGCATCATTGGCTGGCCAGTGTTTGTTGCCCATCCCTAGCTCTCCTAGAGAAGGTGGCAGGGAGCTGCTTCCTTGAACCGCTGCTGTCCACGTGATGTAAGTACATGTGCTCCGCTATCAAGTAATTCTGGAGCAACTTGTTACAACTGAGGACTTGCTAGGCCATTTCAGGGGCAGTTAAGGCCAGACTGGCAGATTTCCTTCCTTAGATGACATGATTGAGCAGATTCTTTTTGCGACAACCCAGTGCTTTCTTGACCATTTATTGAGTAATATTGTATAAATTATTATTTAATTTAAATCTCCCCAACTGCTGCTTGAACTGATCTCTTCAAAATCTCATTAATCCACATGCCTGGCTCCCTCAACCACCAGTGTTGTGCTCTCATCCCCTAGTTACCTAAAGACTTTCTGAAATTTGAGTTAACTTTTACAATTGCAACTTTACCAGTAGCAGGTGCACCTGCCCAGTCGGTTTTGTTTCTGAATTTATATTATCTAGCACTATCACATAAAGAGACATTGTTGAAATAATAAGCTCCTTCTCACAGACTCCATGTTTCTGTGGCATAGAAATAATGACGTTCACTTAACCTGTGGAAGGTCCAAGATTTGAAACTTTTCAGAAATATGATGAGGAAAAACCATAAGGTGGGGTCAAGGATGACCTGATTGGCCATGATCTCATCGAATGGTGGAGTAGACTTGATGGGCAGAATGGTCTACTTTTGCTGCTAATGGTCTTACACCCAAACTTTTCCAGCCAGACAAAATCTGAAACTCGTCTGTCCTGCCTTCCTTTCCTGTGATTGAGAGTTTGGTACTGGATTCACCTGAGAGTCAGAAGATTCGGATTAAAATTTCACCATGGAGCTAGTCTAAGGTAGCAGTACTCAGGTACACAGTCTGTTTGGAAATGTATTTTGTTTGTGTGCGATATTAAATTGTGCCTGCTCCAGTCAATGTAAAATGAGCCCAGTATTTTGAAGAGCAGGGAATGCTGCGGGTGTCCCAGCCAGAGCATTCCTGCATCAAGGAGGAGAAAGTGAGGGCTGCAGATGCTGGAGATCAGAGCTAAAAATGTGTTGCTGGAAAAGCAACACATCTTCATTCCTGCATCAATCAAATCACCCAGTCGGAATAATGTGCTCATTCCTTCCTCTCCTGTGTGTCCAGCACTTTCCCCTGCAAATCGACCTGGCGCTGGTAAAAAAAAATACTTTGGGCTGTTCTCAAGGTTGAAAAAGCTCGTTTTTAATTATTTTTGAGACCCAACATTCAGAAACATCCGGTTATTACGGAGATTTCGCAAGGGTAAGAAAATGTTGGGACTGTCCGGACATGGAGTTATTTCACATCCCACTCCAAAGCAATTTACTAATGCAGAGTTTGAGAGCTTTTTGGTTTGTCAAGATATTATTGCATTTTATGCATCTGATCATTGCTAAACTAAATTGAGTGCAAAATACAATCGGTTAGAGAGAGAAGCTATCGACTTTGCCTGTGATTATTGTAATCTCGCTGTGCCCCAGGCTAACTCCCTCCCGGCGTTAGAGTTTCACAGGTCTCCTGACTGATAGGATTGATGGCCAACGCACAATGGTTTAATTTTAAAGCAGCCAAAACTGCCTTCAACAGGGAGATTGCACCATTCAGAGTGCCTCGGACTCAGGAGAGTATGTGCAGGGAGAGCAGGGGGTCAAGATTTGGATTCTAAAAATTGATAGTCCCCGAATGGTCCTGGGTTGGACTAGGCTCCAATGAATGTGAAATCTGGATGGACTCGGCAGTGAAGGAGCCTGACTCCAGACTGTCCTATACCTCCCAGAATGAGCACAGTGAAACTGCTGTGCTCTTCCAGCACCACTAATCCAAAAAACAGTGAAAGAACAGGCTTCACAAGGCAGAGACACCTGATAACAGCAGCTTCTGTCGAGATCTCAGAGGCTTGTAGTTTTCTGTTTGACACCTAACCCACAGTACACTCTCACCCTCTGTATCTCCCCCCACCCACAGAGTTTCAGCTCAGGGAGAAATGGACTATATGGAATCCCCAGGCCAGCTATTCCCAATCCCCATGTAGGGCCACCAAAGACCAGCTCCAGACATCCCACTCCCTGTCCTGCAGGATATTGGATAGTTTCATTTTGGTTAATTGTAACTCAGATTTCTAAAACTGAGAGAGCCCCGGGGGGGAACATTCACAGGACCCAAGAAACATCAATTCCTGCTCCCCACCGCCCACTCCCCATTCCCAATTACCGGCTGCTTCCTCCGTTTAACCGGGGCAGTCCACCGGCCCCTCTCTCCCACCCCCCCTCCTCTTCCCGCCCCCCCCCTCCTCGTCCCTTCTCTACCTCTTTTATCTATCTCCCTCCCCTCTGCCTCTTTCTCTCTCCATCTCCCCTCGCTTTCTCTCTCTCCCTTCCCTTTGACTCTTTCCCCCTCCGTCTGTTCTCTCCACCCCCCCCCCCCCCTGCCTGTACAGAGACAGAGGGACAGCGGGTGTGTGTGTTGGGGAGGGAGGGGGGTAGAGCTGTAGTTTTGACAGTTCAGACTCACCCATTATTTCAGCCCTGGATTTCGGCGAGCGCTTAGCACGTCGCTTAAAGAAATTAGAGGCGTCTTGTTCAGAGACGAAAACCTGCCTCTTCATTCCTGCCAAATCAATAAAGAGACTTTTCATTGGAGCGAATAAAAGCGGTTTGTACTGAGTCAGTATTGAAATTCCTCTTACGTTCCTGGTTTCCTGGTTTGCTCGCTTTATCCATCGGCACCGCGGCGCTTTCACTCTCCCTGAGAACTACAGAGGAGAAAATCAAAACAAAAACACCTTTAATTGGGATAAAGGCGCAGACTACCAACATTGAAAAGACAATGAGGACAGCCAGTCAGATTTTTCAAATACTGGGGGCTTCCATTAGAAACTTGCACAGTTTATTCAGTGTCTCCGCTGTCTCTCCCCCCCGCCACTCCCTCCAGCCCTGTCCGAAGGGAAAATATCCTTCGGGTCTCCTGGTATTAATGAAAACACCAAACCGAGCAAGTGCACATTGAGAATAAACAGTCCCCAGGGACGGCTCTCCTGTTTTACAGCAGCAATTCCGTGATTCTGAATTTTTACTTCTTAAACATGCGTTTCAGTAAAAGGTAAATGTTTTGTGTTAGCAATGTGTCCGTGTAAAATTCCAGGACCAAGGGAGTTAAGTGTCATAGAGAAGCTCTGACTGTATTTGCAATCATTCAGGTTATTACAATCATCCGAGCCAGAGAGCTCTGGACAAGCGACAAACTGGGGGACACGTTCTGTCTGGGTCTGCCTGTCTGTCTCTCTCCCTCTCTATGTCTGTCTGTCCCTCTCCCTCATTCCCTCTCTGTGTCTCTGTCAATCTCCCCATGTCTCTGTCTCTCTCCCTCTCTATATCTATCTGTCTGTCTGTCTCACTCCCTGTCTGTCTGTCCGTCTCTGTCTCTTCCTCTCTATGTCTGACTCTATCTGTTTCTCTCCCTCTCTATATCTATGCCTGTCTCTATCTGTCTCTCTCCTTCTCTATGTCTGTCTGTCTCCCTCTCGCTCTCGACGGTCCCTGACAGAAGCTGGAACTCAAGATTAGAAAACACAAAGCGTGCAAAACATTGCTGTCAGAGTACAGGAAAATTTGAATAATTTTTACTCACTTCCCAGAATAAAGATGGTCCCGAGACACGAAAGCAAAATAAACTGTTTCCATTCCATTTTCCCGGGGATCTCAGTGCTCAGAACAATCGTGAAGTGGGTCAGTTTCTGAAAGCAGTTTGAACACTCCACATGTGTTAGAGAGAGGGGCAGAGTGCTGGCATTTCAACCTGACCGGGGCGGGGTTCTGGCTTCTAAACACTTTCATCTCCAGAGTCAGGAACTTGGCCCCCGTGAGGGTACGACAGCGAGAAACATGCTTCAGATCACAAGAAACAGAAACAAGATCAGAAATTGCAGGAGAAACTCTGGCAGCATCTGTGGAGAGAAAGCAGTGTTAACATTCCCAGAATTCTCTCCACAGATGCAGCCAGACCTACTGAGTTTTTCCAGCAATTTCTGGTTTCCAGTGTGAGCAGTTCCTTTATAGATTAGATTAGGTTCCCTGCAGTGTAGAAACAGGCCCGTCAGCCCAACCAGTCCACACCGACTCTCTGAAGAGAAACCCACCCGGATCCATTTCCCTCTGACTGATACACCTAACACTACGGGCAATTTAGCATGGCCAGTTCACCCTGAACTGCACATCTTTGGACTGTGGGAGGAAACCAGAGCACCCGGAGAAACCCACGTAGATACAGGGAGAATGTGCAAACTTCACACAGACTGTCGCCCGAGGCTGGAATCAAACCCGGGTCCCTGGCGTTGTGAGGCTGCAGTGCTAACCACTGAGCTACCGTGCTGCCCCTTTTTAGAAATAGGAACAGGAGTAGGCCATTCAATAGGATAGTGACTGATCCGGCGTTCCTAATGTCCGCTTCCCTGCCCTTTCCCCATAATCCTCGATTCCCCAACTGATCACGAATCTATCAGTCTCAGCTTTAACTGTACACAAGGACTCTGTCCCCACAGCTCTCTGTGACAAGGAGTTCAAACACAACCTTCAGAGAAGACATTTCTCATCTCAGTTTTAAATTGGCAGTACTTTATTCAGAGAATATGCCCTCTGGATTTATGAGGGAAACTCTCTGTACTCCCTACATACTCCCATGAGGGAAAACAACCTCTCAATATTCACCGTTAAGAAGCCTATGTGTTTCAAGGGCTCATCTTTCATTCTTCTAAACTCCAATTCTAAATTCCACTTCAGGTGTGTCCTTCCCTTAACCAGTTTTCATTGGATATTGACAATCAATAGCCAGTGTTAAATATATTTTAGTCCGGCTGAGATAGACAAGCTGAATTTATAATGATTATGTTGAATGGAGCACCCCATCACATAATGTGCTGAGATTTTATTAAAAATAGGAATGCAAAATTAATTTTAAAAAAGTTTAGTAACAAGCAAAACTGTTATAATTCTGCAAATCAAAAATCTTGGATACAATCTTCCGTGAGCTTCTGGCTAGATTAGTCTAATTGTGAATCAGCAACATTATGAATTTAATCCAACACAGAATCAAATCTCACTGTGATCAAACTGATGTCAAATATTATCTTAGACATAAACAAAATATATGTTTCTTTCAAACATTTATCTTCAGCTTTCAACAGAAATTGTATACAGTCTGCTGCCAAGAACCTAATTATTTCATAGATTCCCTATATATTGGAAGCAGGTCCTTTGGCCCAACAAGTCCACACCGACCCTCCGAAGAGTAACCCACCCAGACCCATCCTCCATTTACCCCTGACTAATGCACTTATCCTACACAATATTGAATATTATGGGCCATTTAGCATGGCCAGTCCACCTAACCTGTACATCTTTAGACTGTAGGAGGAAACCGGAGCACTCGGAGGAAACCCACGCAGACATAGGGAGAATGTGCAAACTCCAAACAGACAGTCACCCGAGGCTGGAATCAAATCTTGGTCCCTGGCGTTGTGAGGCAGCAGTGCTAACCACTGAGCCACCATGCTGTCCCTTATGGATAATATTGAATGATTAATAATGTGTGGAGTTAATTTTCCCAGATTCCTTACATTTGAGTCCTTTTCATAGTGAATAATGTTGACACCACATCACTGCTGCTGAAAAACAAGTCGAAAATTTCAGCACCGTTTTCAAAATGTGGATCCATCCCTGAAATCACCTCAGATATTAATGACAGGAGTGTTGCACATTTCTTATTAAAGACAAGATATTGAATCATTCTAAATGTATAGAATTTGGGGAGGTTGCTGGGAGGATGGGGTCTGAAGAAGGGTCACTGGGCACAAAACGTTAACTCTGTTTATCTCTCTCTCCATGGATGCTGCCAGACCTGCTAAGTTTCTTTAGCACTCTGTTTTTGCACATGACAAGGTGTTTGAATTATTTTAATGTCATTCATTAAATCGTGGAGCATTCACAGTAATCACCTGGATCATTTGCAGCAAACTGTGTATGCCCTCTTCCTGCAAAAGAGAAAGCATGTTAGAGATTGGGTAGACTTTTCCCTTCAGGACCTGATTTCAAATCCAGCCCAGGAACACAGGCCTTTACTGTCTACTGAGGGCAATGGGTTTGTTCAGTTTTCTTGGCAATGCACTAATGTGGAAAATGTCAGCCTGCTGCAGGAGGTGAGACTGAAGCCTGGTTATTGGAAATTGTTCATCTCTATCTACAAGGTGATGGCTCTCGAGGTATCCTGCCGCTCAGCTGTCTTTAGTCCTCCAGCTTCCACTAATCCCATACTCTCTTTCAATGCCCATCTTCAGCATTTACTGCTGTCACCAGCCCACACTCAGTAGTAGCAGTGTGTACTATCTACAAGACAAACTGCAGAAATTGACCCAGGTCCCTTTGACAGAACTTTCCCAACCCATGGGCACTACCTCGAAGGATAAAGGCAGTAGATGCATGGAAATAATATCACCTGTAAGCTCCACTCCAAATCACACATGGAGGAAAAAAAAATAGAAAATAGGAGCAGGAGTGGGCCATTCAGCCCTTTGAGCCTGCTACCCCATTCAATATGATCATGGCTGATCGTCCAACTCAGTACCCTATTCCTACTTTCCCCCACACCTTCAGTCCTAAGAACTATAACTCTTCCTTCAACATTCAATGTTTTGGCCTCAACCATCTATTTACTCTGTTTCTCTCTCCACAGGAGCTGCCAGATCTACCGAGTTTCTCCGGCACCGTTTTATTTCAGATTACTGGGACTCCGGGTAGGGTTACCTCGTTACCAGGTCTCGCAGCCTGAACTTGGAGAGTCCTCATTCTGACAATCTCGGTTATCATCCTTTCCCTGCCCTTGTTTCCATCCATAATATCAGCAATTAAAAGGAATATTGGTTCAGACAACCCATCTCATTTTCAGGTGTGCATCCTAGAATAATGTTACATGGGGCAACACGCCTGACATTTCCCTTTTTTAGACAGTAATACAAGATGCAAGAAAAGTCAAAAGGAAAAGGTGCAGGCGCAAAACAAGGAGCTATTTTGTGATGTTGCAGGCACTATGTCATTGCAAGTTATTTTTTGAGGTTATTGCCAACTGTCATTGGGCTTGACTAAATCTTTGTCTCTAATAAATTTCCCTCAGCTGAATCATCATTTCTTAGATGTGCCTACAATCCCAAAGCTAGTTAACCTGTAATTTCCTGGTGCCAGTCAATCTACCAGGGGAACTATTGAGTAAAAACAATCAGGAGAGGGGAGAAGAGAAAGGGAATATTTGAAGGACATAGAACATTATAGCACAGCACAAACCCTTCGGCCCTCAATGTTGGGCTGACCTGTGGAACTAATCTGAAGCCCATCTAACCTACACTACTCCATTTTCATCCATATTTGTATCCAATGACCATTTAAATCCCCTTAATGTCAGCGAGTCTACTACTGGTTGCAGGCAGGCCATTCCATGCCCCTACTACTCTCTGAGTAAAGAAACTACCCCTGATATCTGTCCTTTGGTTTAAATTGAGGGCTGATAGATATGTCCCTCATGCTAGCCATCAGCATCTGAGGAAAAAGGCTCTCACTGTCCACCCTACCTAACTCTCTGATTATCTTGCATGTCTCAATTAAGTCACCTCTCAACCTTCTTCCCTCTAACAAAACCAGCCTCAAGTCCCTCAACCTTTCCTCATAAGGCTTCCACGCCAGGCAACATTCTAGTAAACCTCCTCTGAATCCTTTCCAAAGCTTCCACATTCTTTGTATAATGTGGTAACCAGATCAGTACACAATACTCCAATGTGGCTGCACCAGAGTTTTGTACAGCTGCAACATGACCTCGTGGCTCCAAAACTCAATCCCTCTACCAATAAAAGCTAACACACCATATGCCTTCTTACCAACCCTATCAACCTGGGTGGCAACTTTCAAGGGTACAATTATCCCTTTCAGGACATTATGCCTTCAATGCAATTCTAGTTTCTGGCTTTCCAGTAATCTATTAGGACCCTGTGAATTAACTGGTTATTTGATATATCATCTGTATTGTATAATGTGGTTAGTAATTGAAAGGGTTAACTGATATCATAAGATAAGATTGGATTACACTGATGCCTCCGTGGGCGGCACAGTGGCATCAGTGGTTAGCACTGCTGCCTCACAGCACCAGAGACCTGGGTTCAATTCCCGCCTCAGGCAACTGTCTGTGTGGAGTTTGCACATTCTCCCCGTGTCTGCATGGGTTTCTTCCGGGTGTTCCGGTTTCCTTCCACAGTCCAAAAATGTGCAGGTTAGGTGAATTGGCAATGCTAAATTGCCTGTAGTGTTAGGTGAAGGGGTAAATATAGGGGAATGGGTCTGGGTGGGTTACGCTTCGGCGGGTCGGTGTGGACTTGGTGGGCCGAAGGGCCTGTTTCCACACTGTAAGTAATATAATCTAATAAACTGCACCCATCATGATATAAGCAAATGGGTGGAGCTAAACAGTTTGAGTTCAGATTCCAGTTACAGTTCAATGCTAACGATCCCCATTAGCAGCTATTCATTTTCCCAGGCTGACCTGAACCCATCCCATTGTTCACCCAACTGTGTTCTCTCTCTCATGGTTCCATCTCCACCTATCACTTACTCTTTCTCACTCCCCCCACCCCCGCAATCATCAGCATAAACACCAACCTTTTTCTAGCTACAAACAGTTCTGAAAATCATTTTCCAAGCTTCAAATTGGTTCTGGGCCTGAAACGTTAGCTCTGGGGTATAAGGCTAGTCCCAATAAGGGTGACTAACAACATCATTTGTTGTAAAAACCCACCTGGCTCACTAATGCCCTGTGGGAAAGAAATCTGCCATGCTTACCTGTTGAGCAGCACAGTAGCTCAGTGATCAACACAGCAGCTCAGTGGTCAACACAGCTGCCTCCCATAATCAGGCACCGAGGTTCGATTCCAGCCTCGGGTGACTGTCTGTGTGGAGTTTGTACGTTCTCCCTGTATCTGCGTAGGTTTCCTCCCACACTCTAAAGATATGTAGGTTAGGTGGATTGGCTATGCTAAATTGCCCATCATTTTCCTAGCTTCAAATCAGTTCTGGGCCACAAATGTTAACTCTGCTTTCTCTGCACAGGTACTTAGTTTTTCCAGCAATATCTGATTTTGTTAATGCTCAGTCCTATGTAGCTAAACAATCAACGTGTACATGCACTTATGTCTAGTCTGAGATCTCTCAAGAGACTTTCATGTAATTCAGATGGAACATAACCAGCTAACATCATGCAATAAATATACCCTGTTTATCAAACCTTTACGTGACTCTGCCTTAGACATCCTTCACCACTAGGTTGTGCAGGCTTGGTGGGTTAGCCATGGGAACTGTAGGAGTTACAGGGATGGGTTGGGTCTGGTTGGAATGCTTTTCAGAGGATTGCTGTGGACTTGATGGACCAAATGGCCTGTTTCCATAATGTAGGGATTCTGCAATTATCTGGCCTGGCCTACATGTGACTCTAGACCCTCAGCAATGTAGTTGAATATTATCCACCCTCTGAAACGGCCTGGCAAGCCATTCAGTTCCAGGGCAATTAGGGGTGGGCAATAAATGCTGGCCCTTGCCAGTGACACCCACACCCCATGAAAGAATAAAGGAAAAATTGTGCAAATGTAACTGAAGAAAACCTGAAGCAACGGATTGGAACAGAGCCTGTGAAGGAAACTTAAAGGCAGGAGAGAATTGGGATGCAGCCAATGAAGGAACAGCAGAGCCAAAAAAACCAGGAGAAGCTCAGACTGGAGCCAAGGAGGGAAAGGCCAAGAAGAGGCCGAGAGAGATTTGGGAACGTAACCAGCAGAGGAAAGTTTCCACTGGTAGGGAACAAGGTGAGTGTTAATGAAGGAATGGTGGAGCAATTAAACTTTGGGATCTCTCAATGTATCTTGAATTGGGTTCTCTGACATTTATTTTCTGCTAAGCAGACATGAGGAGTAAAGTACAGCTGTGAAACCGAAAAAGCCATCAAGGAGAACCTTGCTGCATTATTTTAAGGAAACCAAAATATGTGAGGAAAATATATTTTCTTTCCAAACATTCAGTGACCAGTTTGCTTTGTGGTGGCTGAGGTATGAATATTGGCAAGACATCTTGGATCCCTGACATTCACCTGAGCAGACAGATGGGTCTCAGTTTTACAGTCCCACCTGAAACACAGCAACTCCAAGGATACTTATCTGTACTGTGTCACAATATATTGGGGAATAATGTGCTAATACTCAGGTCTCACTGCCACCAAACACAACAAATACTGGAGACCACAGCAGATCAGATAACATCAATGGAGAGACAACAAGTTCATCTAGATTTGAAATGTAACTTGGTCCCTCTCCATGGAGTGGATGCTGCCTGACCTGCTGTGCTTTTCCAGCACCACTCTAATCTAGACTCTGGTTTCCAGCATCTGCAGTCCTTGTTTTTACCTCTCTCCATGGATGCAGTTTGACCCACTGTGATCTCCAACATTTGTTGTGTTCAGTACAGATTCCAACATCTGCAGTTAATTTGCTCCTTCATCCCTGCTACCAAAGTTGTGACAAAATGTGAGAATGTTTGAAACAGCCCAATGAAACCACAAAAACCCAATTTGGCTGATTAAGGGCAAAAGCAACCCACGTCTGGTACCTCAGTTGCCAAGATGATAACACACTGCTCTTGTTAAGTTAGTTGAGTGACAATGGATGGAGTTATGAAGGGGAGGTTGACACCCCTCTGATAATTAAAACCAAAACACCCAGAGAAGCTCACCTCACCTCAATCTGTTAAAAAAAGTGTAACAATGGGTACCCCCTACCTCTTACCCCCAATCTGTTATAAAGGAGTAGTTAAGTGAAATGAAATCCTTTCACCCACTCTATAATTAACAAGTAACAATTTATTTATCTAGCTCCAACAATGAACAAGTTAATAGAATTACTAACAAACAATTCCCCCAACTACTAACTATTCCCTTACTGACTTAAATCCTAATAGGATGCTGTTCAAATGTACAAGTCCCACTTTTATAAATACAAGTAATAAGAAAACAATAAATTAAAACTTAGTCTCTCAAAGTTCACACAGAATGTTTCTTCCAAAATGCTCCCCTGCCTCTTCAGCTTTTCTTCTGCTGTCAGAGATGTTTCCTCTGTAATTTCTTCTATTCTGAACATCTCTCTCCACTGAATTCTGGCATCAGGAATATTATCTAAGAATGCCATGTACCTTTATGAATAAGTGTTGCATTCTTCCCCCCCCCCCAAGAGCTGAAAAGGTTTTTATCTCTTCAGATGGCTCCCTCCCAATTTTCAAAATGCCCACATCTTTTGTATCCTTGATTACCTGTTAATTTCTTTACAATCAGATTGGTTCAAGGTTGCTAGCACCACCAGATTTAAATTTGGTAGGTTTTCAGTATCAAAGGGCTTGGTTTAAACTAATTGGCTGATTCAAGCTCGTTACCAAAGCCTAAGGTTTTCCAGTCATGCAGCCAATTGTTATTTGTGTATATTTTAGAACTATCTGTGCCGCAACAGCTGATTACAGACCCATAGTTTTAAATCATTTCCAAGCTTTGAAAAGCACTTCATCTCTTAAAGGGACCACACACTCTGCCATCCTATCATTTAAACAAACAAACTATAGCTTCCTGCCTTTCACTTCCCAGATTTCTACACAACTTTGTAACATGTGAAAAGAAAGGATTTCTAATTCATGCAACTTACCCCTTCAAACTACACACACACTCACACAGACACAAAGACAGCCACACACATAGACAGACACATACTCTCAAACACACATACACACATTCACAATCAAGGTAGAGAAAAGGCTGATATTATGGATGGAAAAAGAATATAGATAGGGGATGCAACGTTCTGAAATGTCAAAATTCCAGACCACAAAATGGAATGTTCTCTTTTTTTCACAGTTCTTTTGACTTTTGCAATGATGATACACCGTTGTCTGTATGGTGATGGTTATCCTTTGACTCAATAGTTGATCACCATCCACTGAGGTCTTTACTTGTATGAATGGAGAGCGGGATGGAGTTTAAAAATAGTTTAAAACCAGGGAGCATATGCTGCAGCTGTACAAGGTGCTAGCGAGGCCAGACCTGGTGTACTAAGTACAGTTTTGGTCTCTTTACTTGAGAAAGGATGTACTGTCTCTGGAGGGGGTGCAGAGGAGGTTCACTAGGTTGATTCCGGAGTTGAGAAGATTGTCTTGTGAAGGGATATTGAGTAGACTGGACTGTACTCACTGGAATTTAGAAGAATGAAGGGGGATCTTACAGAAACATATAAAATTATGAAAGGGATTGATAAGACAGAAGCAGGGAGGTTGTTTCCACTGGGGGGGTGAAACTAGAACTAGGGGCATAGCCTCAAAATAAGGGGGAGCAGGTTTCGGACTGAGCTGAGGAGGAACTTCTTCACCCAAAGGGTTGTGAATCTGCGGAATTCCCTGCCCAGTGAAGGTGTTGAAACAACTTCATTAAATGTTTTAAAGGCAAAGATAGATTTTTGAACAGTAAAGGAAGTAAGGGTTATGGTGAGTGGACGGGTAAGTGGAGCTGAGTCCACAAAAAGATCAGCCATGATGGTATTGAATGGGGGAGCAGGCTCGATGGGCCGGATGGCCTACTCCTGCTCCCGTTTCTCATGTTCTTATGAATCCTCTGTTTTAGGCTTTTGGATGTTTTCTGTCTCTTCTCCCCCACATGGGATCAGGATGGGAGAGGGGGGTGCGGTGGTGTCGTCTGCAGGCTGTAAGTTTTCATTCTTTCTTGCTTTTGGCACTGACAATGTTTCATACACTCTGCAGTTCAACCAATCAGAGAACTGTTGTCAGGCAAAATTCGCCTGGTGTTGTTCGGTCTCAACTTGTCCCTCCCTCTTGTTACTGAAAAGCAACATGTTACAGGCACAGCTCAACCATGTTCAACATTTGTTTTACAAGTTGCAAAGCTCTCATGCTTTCTCAATTCAAGCAGTCCAACATCAGCTTATGGTTCCAAAGAAGTGAAAAATATGTGGCCCCTTACAACTGAGATTTTGACCTGAAATACAGGTTCTGGAATGGGATAGATAGTTAATCAAATCATAGTACATGGAATATAATTCCACTACAAGAGAAAATGATCTGTCTGCTCTTATAGCCACTAGCACATTCACAAAGCTGCCCAGCCAGAAAAATGAGGCAAAAATAATGTTACCCACCCAAGGAACAGAAAAGAAATTTCTCTCACAGTTAATTCAAAGTCAAACCCATGCTAAATTGTTAGCCTTTTGCTTGTTTTTTTGCAAGTTTATAAAACCTTTGACATAACTTATCTTCATATTTAGTTTGAAGTCAATATTTTAATAATTCTCTCACTTTATATCCAGGAGTGTGTTGCCAGAAATTAACACGTGAGGAGTAGTGCTGGTATAGTGTCAATGGACTAGCAGTCCAGAGCCACAGGTCGATGTTCTAGGGATGTGGCTTCGAATCCCAAAACGTAGCTGGTACAATTTAAACTCAACAAAAATCTGGAATCAAAAGCAAGCCTAATGAGGACCACAGAGCTGTTGTAAAAACCCAGCTGGTTCAATAATGTTCTTTCCAGGAAGGAAATCTCTCAATCTTACCCATTGTAGTCTACATGTGACAGAACGCCATCTCATCTACTGTGTTCGTTGCACTCGATAGGGTCTCCTCTACACGGGGGAGATAGAACGCCAACTCGCAGAGCATTTCAGGGAACATCTCTGGGACACATGCACCCAACAACCTCACTGCCCTGTGATTGACCATTTGAACTCCCTCTCCCACTCTGCCAAGGATGTGCAAGTCCTGGGCCACCTCCACCTGGGCCAAATCCAAGCCACCTGATGACTGGAGGAAAAAAACCTCTTCTTCTGCCTTGGGGCCCTTCAACCACATGGCATCAACACCAATGTCACTAGTTTTCAAATCTGCCTTCTCCCCAACTCAACCCAAATTCAACCCTTCACTGCCCTCAGCACCGCCCTCTTGACCTGTCCTCTCTGTCCAACTTCCTTTCTACCGGCCTATCACCATTACCCCCCATCTGCATTCACCTATTGACTTTCCAGCTACCTTTGGGCGGCACAGTGGCACAGTGGTTAGCACTGCTGCCTCACAGCGCTAGAGACCCGGGTTCAATTTCCAACTCAGGCGACTGTCTGTGTGGAGTTTGCACATTCTCCCCGTGTCTATGTGGGTTTCCTCCAGGTGCTCCGGTTTCCTCCCACAGTCCAAAGATGTGCAGGTTAGGTAAATTGGACCCGCTAAATTGCCCATAGAGTTAGGTAAAGGGGTAAATGTAGGGGAATGGGTGGGTTGCGCTTTGGAGGGTCGGTGTGGACTTGTTGGGCCGAAGGGCCTGTTTCCACGCTGTAAGTAATCTAATCTGTAAATAATCTAATCTCTCCCCCCACCCTCCTATATATCTCTCAGCCCCTTCCCACCTTCCCCCCCCCACCTCCGCGCACCTCCCTGATGAAGGGCTTACGTCTGAAATGTCAACTCTCCTGCTCCTTGGATGCTGTGCTTTTTCAGAGCAACACTTTTCAACTCTTCATGACCATTATGACACTGAGTCACATGAAGAGATATTCGGTCAGGTGACCAAAATGCTGCTCAAAGAGGTGAAGGAGTTAATGAAAGTGAGGAACAGTGGTGGAGAAATTGTGGGAATAATCTCCAGAGTTTGCAAAACAGGTTCAATCTGAGTCTTGCAGCCTGATTAAGATGTTTAAGAAGATAACCAGCCTCCTTCCCTTTCCCTGCCTGTGATAGGAGCTAGACATCATCCATTGGTGCCTGCTTCATGACACATTTTCAATTTTTGGTCATTTAGCTAACCAGCCCACATCAATTTGATACTGAAACACCACCTCCCCCTCCACCACCACCCCACAAGAGAATTTCTTCAAGTGTGGGAAAAGAGTGAAAGAGTAAAGGAACATGGTGATCCAGAATGATATGTTGTACTCCAAACTGATTAGAGTGACAAGCTTTGTCTCACAACAGATGTTCCCCTATTAAATCAAAGTAGAAATTTCTACCAATTCAGTCACAAATTCAACATAAGAATGTTCAATAAAGCACAGCATGATCTAACATATGTGGAGAATGTCACCGCGTGTGACTATTGGCGTGGGGAGTAAGGCAGTGAGCTTGTCTGATCAGACTTACTGCATTTGAACATAATAAATATCCTGAGAACAACCAGGAGAGAAGACTGTTTGCTAGCTTTATCAATTGGAACACATTTCAGAACTCAATTATTGATGGATTTCTTTGTTACTTTAATCAAATTGAAAATATCTACAGTTTGCATTGGTTATCAGTCAAACATGTTGCACCTGTCCGATTAGTTTAACATCTCAGAGCACATTTCCAGTACCTCCAGAAATCGATGTAAAACTATTGTACCTTATCTTGGCTATATCAGTGTAAAATTACAATGAACTTAGTTTGTTCATTATTACTCACCTCAATCAATAGTTATTTAATTGTCAGAAATTTTAGCTCAATAACCATTGGAAACAAATTGTCCCACTGTCCACTGACCTTTTCTCACGTATGAGGAGGTTAAGTTGATGAGTCAGCAAATGAAAGAGGGAAAGGGCATTGTTTGGGTTGTTGACCTACAGGACCCAGTGGAGTTGGAACGTGGGTGAATTCCTTCGGAAGTGACTCAGGGCATGTATTCATCCGGAGTGAATGTTGCTTCTCTTAGTGAGTTGTGACCCAGGATTTGAAGAAGTTGCTCTCCTGCTAGTTGAAAGAGCAGTAGACAGTGGTCACTCAAAAATATACTTGAATTCCATTCAGATATTTTGGTATAATGGAATCCGAACTCATTTTATTTGCAATTTGTCTGTCCAGTTTGAGTTACCTCTTTGTCTCAACTTACTCCCTACAACAGAACTTGTCAAGATTTATGCTCTGTGTCATCAGCCAATGAACAAAGATTCCTTTTCATCTGATTATGTTCCCTCGATGGATTCCCATATGGATTCCTCCTTCTCACCACTGCTTCTCTTGCCAAATCCTTCCACCCCCTCATTTACAGTTATCTTATTCATTCTAGCACTTCCCTAGACATGAGGCTTTTATTAATTTTTCCTGTAACTCATCATTTCAAAAAGAGTGTTTGGAATGTAATCTCCCTTGGCTGGTTCTAATACTTACAAACCTCATTATGAGCTTATACATTTCCAACTCGTATTGGTACCTAGCTGTTGTGGGAGAAAGTGAGGACTGCAGATGCTGGAGATCAGAGCTGAAAATGTGTTGCTTAGCCTGCTTGGCACACCTTCCTCATTCCCGAAACGTCGATTCTCCTGCTCCTTGGATGCTGCCTGACCTGCTGCGCTTTTCCAGAAACACATTTTCAGCTGCCTAGTTGTTGTCTCAGACAGGATTCTGGACCCCTGATTCAGGTCTGTGCCCCTGAGCTCAATGACTTTGCTATCTCTTCCACAGTATAATTTCCTTGCCCATTCAAAGCACAATTCTAAACCATTCTATTTTTCTATCATTGAATTTTATTTTTCAACAGTGAATGGATCGATTTATTCATATAAATGTGTGCTTTTATTTCCAAATTGTGAGAAAGTGTGTATGTGTGCACGCAATATTGGTGAGAAACTGCATGAGCTGGCTGATCCCCAGCCCCAAGAATAATTCAGAAAACCCTTCGACATGTCTTGCTGTGTAGATTTCATTAAACCCCAAACTACATTGCAGTGGTTACAAAAGGAATGGTAATGACAATAGGACTGACAAATCACAGAGCAGCAACAGAGATGACAGTATTAATAATTGGGCTGAGAGTAATGGTAACAATAGCAGTAAGCTGAGTCTGAATCATTGGTCACTACTGCGATGATGCTGTCACTTTAAAACATTTCTGTATGGGTTTCCTCCGGGTGCTCCGGTTTCCTCCCACAATCCAATGATGTGCAGGTTAGGTGAATTGGCCATGCTAAATTGCTAATAGTGTCAGGTGCATTAGTCGGGGGTAAAAGTAGGGGATTGGGTCTGAGTGGGTTGCTCTTCGGAGGGTCAGTGTGGACTGGTTGGGCTGAAGGGCCTGTTTCCACACTGTAGGGAATCGAATCTAAAAACAGTTATTTTGTCCAGGAATTGTTTGAAGAGGGGTTGTAAAGGCAGACTTGCTGAAGTGGTTCTCTCTATCACTTGCTGCTTTATCTGCTAGGTATGTAAGAAGTCCTGTTTAGTGGCTTTACCAGGTTGACACCTCGTTTTCAGGTCTGCCTGGTGCTGCCCCTGGCATGCCCTCCTGCACTCTCCATTGAACCAAGGTTGATGCCCTGGCTTGACGGTAATGGTTGACTGGGGATATGCCAGGCCATCAGGTTACAGATTGTGCTGTAGTACAATACTGCTGCTGTCGATGGCCCACAGCACCTTATGGATGCCCAGTCTTGAGTTGCTAGATCTGTTTGAAGCACGGTGATAGTGCCACACAACACGATGGAGGGAATTCTCAATGTGAAGGTGGAATTTGGTCTCCACAAGGACTGTGTGGTGGTCACTCTTACCGATAGTGTCATGGACAGCTATGTCTGCAGTCAGTGGACCAGTAAGGATGACATCAAGTGAGTTTTTTCCCTCTTGTTGGTTCCCTGCCCACCTGGCGCAGACCCAGTCTAGCAGTTATATCCTTTAGGACCCGACCAGCTCAATCAGTAATGCTGCTGCTGAGCCACTCTTGGTAGTGGACAATGACATCCCCTGAATACATTCTGTGCCCTTGCCCCCCCTCAGTGCTTCCTCAACTTAATAATGCATTTTTTAAAAAAGTATAGTTTTATTGGAATAAATTAACAATGGGGAATCCTGTGTGACAAATTTATGAGAGTTGTTTGAGGACAGTGGCATTAGGAACACAATGACATTAGCAAACAACTGTTTCTATTAATGTTTGGGAAGTAATCATTTGTTGGAGCTCTCCAATTTGAATTTGAAAACACACCCATTGCTTTTCATTCACAACTGGTTTGGTTAAAACAGACACAATTGCACAAATCCACACGCCGAACTATTGAAGAAAAATAGAAAATGCATGACAGAAAAAATAATTGTTACCAGATGAAGTGGAAGCAGCTGACAAAGGAACAAAAGGAACAGTTTTTGTTATTCAACTTGTATCTACAAATCAGATTGTGAAAATGCAGGCAGCTCATCCAAGCACATCCGATTCATTTAACTTTTTATTTATTCATTTGGAGAACATGGGCGTCGCTGGCTGGCCAGCATTTCTTGCCTAGAGACAGAAAAACTGCAGATGCTGGGATCCAAGGTAGACAAGCAGGAGGCTGGAAGAACACAGCAAGCCAGGCAGCATCAGGAGGGAGAGGAACACAGCAAGGCAGGCAGCATCAGGAGGGAGAGGAACACAGCAAGGCAG